>NC_058114.1:35060552-35300552 GCF_914725855.1 Thunnus albacares | reverse complement strand
AAAGAGATGGCAGAGCTCACAAATGGCTATTTGGCCTAAATGAAACTCATCACACATGACAGCACACAGGTAAAGATGGTGGCAGACAGAATGTGACTCAGGCTTTGTGAGAGAAAACTGCTTTTGCATCCAAGAATTTGGGTAAAAATTTGAGTTGCTGTGTGATTGCATCATCCCCGTGTGTCCTTGACAGCAGATCCTCCTCACCTCTATGATTTTGATGAAGCGGGGGAACACGGGGTTCCTGCTCACAGCGATCAGTGGCACATTGGGAAACACCTCTGGCACCATCATGGGGGTGAGAGCAGTCATCTGAGCTCCGTTGTACGACACTCCCCCATCTCCCCCGGACTCCTCTCCTCCCCCGGAGCCTGAACTATCCCCGCCGTCCTCCCCGGAGAAACCCGCACCGCTGGCCCGGGTCCCGAACGCTCTGTCTTGGATCATGTAAGGGGGGTAGGTCGGTGTGAGGAGGTCCGTGTGGCCGCGGAGGACGCTCCCAACTCGCATCCACCGGCGCGATGCGGCGGTCAACCTGCAGCCAGCTGGCAGGGCTGTTGTTTGCTGTGACGTCCCGGTGCTGGTGTAGAGCCGTGGGGACTGGGGCCGGATAAGGCCTGATGTGTCGGTCAGAGGGGAGCGGCTGCTGCCGGTCCTGTACGTTCCGGACCAGTTTAGTTTTACAACAAGAGTCGAATTTCTGTGCAGCTGTCTGCCAGCGCCGAGCATCTTCATCCAGGCGGCCATGTTTAACTGGAGCCTTCGACAGCATGTGACCGACTTTCTTCCGTCAACGTTTAATGACGTCGGTTGTGATGGGTTGCATCCGTTGCATCATGGATGGTTTTTTTTTTTTTTTTTACACAATTTTATTGAACCATTTTCATGTACAAACAACATGGCTTTAAGAACATTCCATTAGACCGATAGGATCAGGTGCATAGAACGAGATAGAAAAAGGATGAATTACAGCAGACCAAGACTAAAATAATATACGTAAAACTAAACTAAACCAAACATAAACATAGAAGGGGCTAGGGCTTTTTTTGTAAATCATATTCTTCCATTATACTAAGAAGTTTCATTGCATTTTTGTTTAGCGTGACTTTATGGGCTTTTATACAAGAAAGAAACTCATTATGAAATAGATAGATAGAGATAGATAGATAGATATTACTTTATTGATCCCCGAAGGGAAATTCAAATTGTCAAGAGATCATCAAAATATAAAAATATAAAAACAAAGAACTATCCAGTCAATTCAGGAGGAATTGAACAGTCTTATTGCTGTGCGGACGAAGGATCTCCTGAATCGCTCCTTTCTGCAGCACAATGAGAGGACCGGACTGCTGCAGCTACTCCTCTGTTGCTCCAGGAGGCAGTGGAGAGGGTGTCTGCTATTGTCCATTATAGCTCTCAGTTTGGTCAGTGTGCCTCTCTCCACCACAGATCTTAGCGGGTCCAATCTCCTGCCCAGCACTGAGCCCACTTTTTTGACCAGCTTGTCTAATCGCTTAGTGTTTTTGTCTGTAAGGCTGCCTCCCCAGCACACTGCAGCAAAAAAGAGTGCAATGGCCACCACCGTGTGGTAGAACATGGTCATCATTTCCACATACACATCAGAGGACCTCAGTGTCCGCAGAAAGAACAGGCGGCTCTGCCCCTTCCTGTAGAGGGCGTCGGTGTTAGGGGGCCAGTCCAGCTTGTCATCCACAAGGACCCCTAGATATTTGTAGGTGTGCACCACTTCAATGTCCACCCCACAGATTTTCACTGGTTCCAGAGGGGGCTTAGACCTGCGGAAATCCATGATCATTTCCTTTGTTTTTGAAGTGTTCAGTTGAAGATGGTTTTTTCGACTCCAGTCATTGGAGGCTGTTATTAGATCCCTGTATTCAAATTCCTGTCCATCCCTGATACACGCCACAATAGCAGTGTCATCCGAGTATTTCTGGATGTGGCAGGACTCAGACTTGTATTTGAAGTCCGAGGTATACAATGTGAACAGGAATGGAGCCAGTACAGTCCCCTGTGGAGGCCCCGTGCTGCTCATTACTGTCCAAGAAACACAGTTCCCCAACCTGAAACATTAAAACTTGATTTCACTCTCATAGACTTTGATTTGTGTATATAAAATTTACCAAGAATAAGGGTTTTATTAACCAGAAGGTCATCTTTACTATTGTCCATGACAAAGTTTTCAAGTTGATAAACCTTTGGGTGAAGCCAGTCATGTACTTTAAGCCATAAGACTTCAAAATACACACATGGGAAAAATAGATGATCAGTAATTTCAGGGTCATCAGAATATACACAGATGTTTGTTTCAATTCCAAATCTTTGTCAATTCACTGGATGGATACACTCCATTTAAATTTTAAAGTGGATTTATTTTGCCTTGGGAGTTATGGGGAATTTTAGATATTTAGTTCGTAACATGTTAATAGTGCCTTTCGAATAGATTTGCGAAATTGAGTTTCTGCCTATCTCACCTCATAAATGGTCACACAGTTTCGTTTTTTTACTGTTACAAAACAGCGTTTGCACTAAATGTGTCTCGAGAATAAAATATGAGATGCTACTTTTGCTCAAAAGAAAGTTGGAAAAGAGGCTTTGATGACTACCCCGATGTGTCGTTAATAAAAAGCAGAATACCAATCAATCTGATGTAACGTAGAGGTGTGTGTGGTTATTCTTCAGAATACCCATTATAATTACTTACAGACATTTACTGATGACTCAAAAGACCAGAAAGATCATGTAGGAACAGGAGTCTACATCCCACAATTTCAGATTCATTCTTCTGAGCTTACAGGGCTTGAAATCAGTTAGGGAAAATTTATTGTTTGAAATTTTGTCGTTTATTTAGAATTCAGAGAATTGGACTTGTGGTAGAGTTTTGTTGGGTACCTGCACATATGGGATTTAAGGATAATAAATTTGTGGATAGGATGGCAAAAAGAGCACTAACTAGGAGATATAATGGACATTCTGTTTGGAAAAGGAAAAGATAAAGCACTAATTACAAAGAAATGATTGGATCATCGGCAGAAAAAGTGGAATGAGGACAGTACGGGCAGAATATACTATAGGATACAGAAAACAATTTGAACACAGATTGTTAAGGGAAGAAATAGAAGAGAGGAGGTAGTGCTCTCTAGACTGAGATTCTATCACACTGGTTTAAATAAGACACTATTTCTATCGGGAAAAGGAAAGTCACAAGCATGTGCACATTGCAATACAACTGAAACTGCTGAACACGTATTCATACATCAGACTGTTTAACAGAATATAGTAATTTTTTGTTGTTGTTGTTGTTGTTTTTGAGTAGGCACTTGTAAAGTGGATCCCGTGAGTTACTAAATATTCCAGTATGGTAGGTGGCAGTATGCAGCTATATTATTTATTTATTTATTTATTTTTATTGAACATTTCGTACGTTACAAATGGACATATATACATCTTTCACATTCTTACACTGATACAGTCATTTTGTAATCTTTTGAATATGTTCAAATATGAAAAACCAGTAATGAAACATTAAGAAAAGAAAACAAAAAAAACAAACTAGAGAACATCAAACTGTACGAGGGAGATGTAAACTATGCACCTGTAAGTTGGTATTGCAATTGGCCAAAAACCGCGAAGAAGAAGAAGAAGAAGAAGAAGAAGAAGAAGAAGAAGAAGAAGAAGAAGAAGAAGAAGGAGAAGAAGAAGAAGAAGAAGAAGAAGAAGAAGAAGACGGTTAGATACGTGACGTCATGGCCAAGATGGCAACCTCCATGGTGGAGACCGGAGAAGATGCATTTAGAAAAATATTCAAATTGTACAAGCGCAGAAACCCTCCGCCGGATTTCAGCGATGTAATTGATTTCTCCAAAGGTGTGCCGAGCGACAAGGTGAGGGAAATGACAAACCAAGACAAACGACGGCGCCGTTCACAAGAATCGTGATCCTGAGTCTGACGGATTGTTGTCGTCTCACGCATTCAGAATTGAAAAGACCCTCTAGGGGCTTAAAAAAAAAAGTACTTGCGAAACCCAAGACCATGTGAAATTTTACATTATACTAGCGGAGGCAGCGGTACTCATACCATTTGCATTCAAAATTATGCTCAAGTGAAAGTATCAAAATGAACCTAAAAGTAGGTTATAAACTAGATTCGGAAAGGTCTTCAAAAACACACTGTCTCTCTGTCATGATACTGATCACAATGCCCCATTGGTTGTTTTCCTTTAATAAAAAGTGTACTGTTAATGTTGCTGTGCTCAGTCTGCATATTGTCACTTCACGTTCTTTCTTGTTTGTTCCTGTACTACTTACCATACCTACTTTACTTTGGATTGGGTGTAAATGTCGTCTTTTTGCTGCGTTATCCCAATACTGTTGCCGCTGTTGATATACCTTTTCCACACCTTGCTTTTCCCCTCTGACTACTTTTTTTGTTTCACAGGATGCCTGAATGCAGAGGCACCCACTTGAATGACATTTTCCCCTTGATTAACTATCTTCAATTGGCAAACAAGAGTCAATAAAGTTGATCCTAATAATTTCTTGCATTATTTGTCTCAAGGCTTGTGAGTGCTGACACATCGTCCTTACATATCAGTGTTTTCGTTGATCTCACATTCTCAGCCCACTCTGATGCCATTATAAACAGTTCAATTGTATTCAGACTCAAATAATATGTTCTTTTACTAATTCCCAGCTGGTAACTAGGAATTATAACTGCAGACCATCAGTAAAAATCTGCAAATAGCCCATGTACATGCAGCCCTTATAACTATAGTATTCATTAACAAGATCTGTGGTCTTATTATTGTGTTTAATCTTAAGTAGTTCCAGATCCACACATACATGTTCTGACATCCAGCTATGTCTGGCCATACAAACAAAAAGTTGTCAACACTGGCCAGACTGACCATAGGCTGTAGATTATTAATTTAAGCGGCAGTGTGATAGCAGCCATGATAATAGCTTGGTGGATGTTTGTACTTAGCCCTTCAGCCCTTCAATGTGAAGCATAATGGATATAGAGTCAGAAGCACTTAACTCTTAGAGTTAAGAAAGAAAAACAGCAGTGCTTAGAGAATCCCACAGAAGTTTAGTCAAAACCTGGAAAAATATTGGAGAAACCTGACAGTATAGTGTAATGCAACACCACCACAAACTGCTGTAGAACCTCAAAAAAGCTCTAGTGGAGTGAACAAATCCCTAACACAGACAGCAATATTAAAAGTTCCAGGTTGTATTTGTGGCAGAAATGTTGTATTGGGTTTCATTTGATTTTACAGTCTCTATTTTTCTAGTCAGGTTTCTGGCCTATACTTTATATAAAAGGGATTGATTGGGAGAAAAAGCTATGGCTAGACTGAATATTACATCAGCCACTGTAGTAAAACTGAAAATTAACAACCCTGTGTTTGTGTGTGTGTTTGACAGATAATTCCAGCTAAACTGGACCCTGCTGCAGTGAGTGATGTGGAGGCTGCCAGGGTTGGACTACAGCCTGTCAGAAACTGGAGAGCCTTTGGCTTGCAGGGCTACCAAGGTAAACACAGAACTGACAGAGGGGCAGATAGTTCTTTACCAAAAATCAAACTCAAATGTCAAGAGTTCACCCCACCAAATCAAAGTTCAGAAAAAAACTGATGTCACTCCAAACTCTCCCAGGTGTTCAGTTGGGTTTAGATCTGCTGACTGTGAGGGCCATAGCATATGATTCACATCATTTTCATCAAACCATGAGCCCTCTTGATTTGTATGGAAGCTTTTGCATTCATTATATTTCTACACAAAGTCAATAAGATTTTCCTTTAATTGTTTTACTCTGGATGAGCATCTTCTTTCATTATAGTATACTGCCGTACATTGTCATGTTTGCTACCACAGCTCCCCAGTTAGAATGCATTTTTAGCCCCGTTTTGACCAAAAGTTCCAGGTACTTAGGACCCAGAGGAACTAATCTCAGGGACTAAATTTGGAACTTTAAGTTCCTGTTGTGCAGTCCAGTTTGAGTTTCCACCACAGCTGAGGAACCAGGTAGATCATGCAAATTAGACCCATGAGGAATTAAAAAAATTGCAGCCGTGCTGTAGCGGAGGAAAAAACAACACAGATTTGTCCTGTTGTTCTTTGTACTTACTGCTGCATGAGTTGGATGTAATGAATGAATGAATGAAAAGGAGAAATGCAGAGCAGGAAAATATATCTTATTCAGACCACAGCTGCTCTCTCTCTCTCTTTCGTTCTTTCTTGTGCTTGAGCTTGTGCTCTCAGCTTGCTCGCACTCTTTTTTTTCTCATCTTTTTTAAATGACTTGGGAAGCTGACAACAAAGTCTAACGTTGTCTTTAATGGTATTAAACAAAGAGAAATATCCTCCCCTTGTCCTTAAACTGGACCTAAATTGATCCTAGAGCACTTGCTTTTTTAATGAATGACGCAGTACACAAGTTGACACTCAAGTGTTTGACCAATCAGTGATGGTCATCCTGCAAAACCCACTCAACATTCCTGTACTTTTGTACAGGATGTCCCCCTGGTGGAAATGCAGGTCAAGGAACGGAGTTCCTCAAAAGGTTCTTAGTACCTGGGGAAAGTTCCCGCGGTTGAAACATGGCATATGATTTTTCACTTTCCCCACTTCATTTATGGCTTCTTCAGGGTTCATCTTTATATCCAACCCTTTCCTGTTGGGTTCTCAGTCATTCTGGGTCAGACAGTGTCTGAAGACTTACCCTCAGAAGCCCAATGTCTGCAACCTGGACATGCACATGTCTCCCTCTGACACCCAGGACATCTGGGGCAAGAGTGTACACAGCCTCAGGTGAGAGTACCTTTACTTCTTCATTCTAACAAATCCCACTTACTTAAACCGGTTGCCTAGCTCCTCAAGCATCTATTTGTTTTTCACTTCTGGTGGAGCTAGGCTAGCAGTTTCCCTCTGCTTCCAGCCTTCGTGCTGTCGCTATCACATCACAGATTATACTGGACACATTTTCTCATGTAGTAAGACAGCAAACAAGCATATTTCCCAAAATGTCGAACTTTTCTTTTAAATTGTTGCTCCACATGAAATTGAACATTTTCTTAGTACAGCTTGATAGAACTCCTGTTTATATAGCCTTGGGGAATCCAACTGTCACTGTTTAATTATAAGACTGTAGGAAGTCAACCTGCTGCCTGTGCTCTTATCAACTACTTTTCTGCTATGCAACATGCTGCCATGAAACATTCTGAACTGAATTCTGGGTTGGTTTCTAATTTAAGTTAGTCTTACTTTTAAACCATGAGGAGCAACAGACACAGAACAACAGACAGAAAACGTTTTTTACAGCATAAAACCTCTTTGTGGCCCTTTTGTTAAATATGGAAATGTAAAAACAATTTGACTGTATAGAGACAAAATAAGTCCAACTTCCTTGTAAATATCCCCTCAGACAGATATTAATGGCTGGTCTTCTTAAACTCGAAGCTGTAATTTACACGTTTCTGAAGTTGCTATTTTCACTGCTAACAGATATAAGAGGTTATATCAACTTTCAGACCACATGCAGTTTACATGCTTAGTGATAGTGTACTGGTCCTGGCGCCAGCAGCCTGCATCTGTAAGTGCGCTCTGTGTTTGATCACCTCCAGTCTTCCTCCCTCTGGAAAGAGACAGCCTAAAACTCTACTGGAGAGGCTACGCTGGGTCACCCTGGGCTATCATTACAACTGGGATACCAAAGTAAGAAACACACCCTGCTGTGTTAGAGGATCCTGTAGAGAGGATGTATTTGATGTAAAGTTTTAAATGTAAATATGAATACCAATTTTTGATCATAAATATATAGTTCATCAGTATATTCATTTACATCAAACGTCTAACATACAATGTGGATGTTGAAATATGATCACAAACTTAGTGTCCGGACTTGCAGTATATAGGTTGACATCAACGGGGTAACTACACTAAACACAGTGTAGATTTGTTCCAGAAACAAAAGGACTGTCAATCTCCACCCCTGACTTTCAAAATAAAAGCAAAGAATTTTAAGTGCTAAAAGAAATACTATAAGTATGGCAATAAGTAGCAATAAGTACTGTCATTTCAGAAAGAACATCTACAGGCCCTTTAAATTAGTCATACATGCCAACTAAGTTTTTTAGTGTGGAGATGGTGCTTTTATTTTTAAAAGATTTGGCCTGGAAGTCTTATTTTTGTTTAGAGGACTTGAGGACTTCCAACAAAAATAAGACTTCCAATTTTATTAAAATATATTAAAAGAAAATCGTGTTATTTAACATTTCGCAGCCCCTTACAGCATATCTCTGCGTAGCTTTTCTTGTGTAAAAGGTCCAAATGTTTTCTTTGTTGTTCCATTCACAGACTTACTCTGCAAACCATTACTCTCCTTTTCCGGCTGATCTCCACTCCCTGTCCTACCAAGTAACAACTGCCTGCGGCTTCTCAGGGTTCAATGCAGAGGCTGGTATCCTGAACTACTACAGATCTGATTCTTCTTTGGGGATACATGTGGATGAATCAGAACTAGATCACAGTCAGCCGCTGCTGTCATTCAGGTGAGAGAGGAGAATAAACAAAGTACCACTGAGAAGGAAATTTTATGTTTTTTAGAATGCCATTACAGTTGTTTTGTTTTCTATTGTATCAGCAATTCAGGCTGTTCTAATGTGGTAAAAAAAGTAATTAAGTAAAGTTTATTTAGCGTAGCACTTTTCACAGAGCAAGGACACAAAGTGCTTCACAACCATAAAAACAGTTCAGAAAATACAAACAATAAAACATAAGTAAATGGTAAATGGACTGTATAGCGCCTTTCTAGTCTTCTGACCACTCAAAGCGCTTTTACACATTCACCCATTCACACACATTCATACGCTGAATGCAAGGTCCCAACCTGTCCATCAGAGGAAACTAACCATTCACACACATTCATACACTGATGGCACAGCCATCATGAGCAATTTGGGGTTAAGTATCTTGTCCAAGGACACATCGGCATGTGGACTGGAGGAGCCGGGAATCGAACCACCGATCTTCCGTTTAGTGGACGACCCGCTCTACCTCCTGAGCCACAGCCGCCCCAAAAGATAAGCAACAAAAGACCTTAAAAAAAAGCACACAAAATTGCAAACACAAGATAGCATGAGGCAAGACAAAGGCCAGTTTGAATAGATGAGTCTTCAGCTGCTTTTTAACCCTCTGGGGTGTGAGCCATTTTTTTCCTATAACTGGTGCCTCGACTCTCTTAACATATAAATATTTGTATTTGTAATTCAGTAATGAAAATTACAAGCAAGTAATTTGTCATTTTTTTTCAGCACATAACATGGGCTATTTGAATATTTGTGCTACAATGACATAACTTGACATAATAAAAAGTTATGAGATGAAGTCAAAAGAAAAAGTAAAAAGATTTTCACATTTCATCGATTTTCCACAAAAACAAGCTAGTGCAAATGATTACTGTTTTCACATTTGTAGCCCAAGGCATTAGGTAAAAAAACAAACAAAAAAAGTCTCAATTGCACAGAAAAACAGAACTATTTGTTTCTGGGTGATTTTATCAAACAACTATGTGCAAATGTTGACTATCTTCACACTTGTAGACCAAAGCCTAAGATGAAAAACAAAAATTTAATTTGCAAGCAGTGATGAATGGGCCTTGCACCTTGTGTGTGTCGGAGGGAGCAGCAGGCATGGTATTGCTACTGGAGTTCTGTTGACACGGCTCTTAAATTTCAGGATCATCAGACACTGTGTGAATGGGTAAAATAATTCCTGTGCACAGTACGTGGTGCTGGAGGTGACATTGGAAATTGTGTATATATTTGAACTATTTGTCATTTCGGCATCACTTCCTGTTACCCGTAGACAATACTACATAAGTGAAATATTAATGCAGCAATGCATTTACTAGAGGGTAACTGACATGGATATACATTTTCATGAATATTGGACACTTTCTGTCCACTATGTGGCGCTAGAGAACACCCACCAATTACACTTCATGTTGCTGTATAAAGTGTAGATCACACTGTTATTTTCATGCAAGTCAGATGACATTTGTTACATAAGGCCGACTTCCTGTTGTCAATAGGGGGCGCTATGACTATGACTCAGTATTGACATGTAGATGTGTTCAAGCCTGAGAAATGGGGGGTGGATTGGACACTGTAAAATTGTCCAGCACATGTTCCATGAAAACTGTAAAACTTTGCAGTTTAGCATCACAAAGGTCTTTAGATGTAACCTACCAAATTTGAAGTTGCTCGGGTTAAATCTCTAGGAGGAGTCTGTTAAAATACAACACCTGTCAATGGCTTCACTTCGTGAAAAAAAATGCAAAGTAAATTTAAAATGGCTGACTTCCTGTGGGACTTAGGGTATGGCTCCAAGAAGCTTTTTTTTAAGTCTGGATGTTACATCTGCATACCAAATTTCATACATATGTCAAATTTAAAGGTAAGTGCTTTGACTTTGAAATTTTCTATGGGGCACCCTCAGGGAGTCAGATATCAAGTTATGCCACTTTTGACACATGTGCAAAGTTTTGTGAGTGATTGAGATGTTAGAGGTGCTCAAAGGTGCTAAAAGTAATTAGATATTACCACCCCCTCACTTTGTGTTATCTTTTCTGATAGTTTTGGGCAGTCAGCCATCTTCCTCTTGGGTGGCATCCATAGACAGGACCCCCCCACTGCCATGTACATGCACAGCGGGGACATGATGGTGATGTCGGGACAGAGCCGCCTCCTTTACCATGCAGTGCCATGCATCGTCCCAGCACCCCAGGGGCAAACAGCTTTAGAGATAGAAGGCTGCAGTCAGGACTCTTCCCTGCTGAACAGCACTGTGGTAGTGCCGGTGTCGGGAGAGGACTGGGTGCTGTGCTCAAGGTACATCCAGAGCTCCAGGGTGAATGTGACTGTCAGACAGGTGCTGGGGCCAGGGCAGAGCTTCCCAGAAACACCCCCTCTTCACCAAAGGAATGATGCTAGATGCTAGACAGAGGGGTACCATGACAGAGGAGCAGATGGAGAGAGTGGGAAGAGCAGTAGTAGCAGTGACTTGATACTGTAGAGACATGAAACAGGTCACATGCTGTAACAGCTAGTCTGAAACAGGTACCTGCTGTAGAATATGCTGTCTTAGAGGGCATTCATACCAGGTAAAAAAAAAAATCCTCCTTTGCAAGAAAGCCACTTCAGTCAGGTCTGCTCTCAAATCTAATGTGCAGAGTCAAACCAACAATGCACTGATCCTACTGATGAGGATTGTGTGCCTCCAAAGCCTGATGTTTCTTCTAGATATCTACTTTGTGCTACATCGTAAATTTCTCAAAGAACTTCAGTACATAGTTAGTCTTTAAGGTCAAAATACTGGTGTTTGGTTTTCAGGGTGTTTACAACCTTACTGCTTATATTCTCAATATGACTAAGCATTTTTTTTTTATATTGTCCCCAAACATATGCAAGTTAAATGTTGACTGTCCACCCAGTCAGGTGACTTCTGTCCAACTCATTATCAGTTTCACTGCTGAAGACTAGACTGAATGAAAAAGCCCTACAACAAACAAGAAAAGAAGATTGCTGCCTGTGGGCTAGACTTCACCTAGTCATTAATTACAAAGAATTTGCTTCCAAATATTTAATATGATTAAGTTAGTAGAATTGGAAGACTTTGTATATAAAGAGCTATGTTTGTACTCAAATCTGAAAATCCAAATTCAGAGTGCTAGAGTGCAAAGTTAACATGACAAAGTCACAAACCAAATACAGTACTTAGACTACACCGTTCTACGGTCAGGGAAAAGGTGGTCTCTATGAAAAGTATTTTTCTACATGTAAAGAAACATAAATTTCAAAAGTTGAGGTTAAAATTGGTTTCTGTAAAGGAATGTTTAAGTTTCTACATACATTATTGTTGCTAAAATATTTTTTGAGGATACATTCTTTAACATTAAGTTTATACTAGAGATATCAACATGGAGCCTGCTGTGTGAATGCTAACAGATAAAATTCTCTGTATGGCAGTGTGATATGAGTGGAATACTGTGTTTGAAGTGTGAATAAAATGTTTTATGTCTTCTTCAACTCATCTTTGACTGCTTTTATATTCAGGGTTGTAAAAAGGTCATTTGGAGTTCTCTTGCTAGACAATTTGTTCTTTACAGTGCTCATGAGATTTAATTTCACTCAATTTTGGGGAGCATTTATGTTTAGCATTATGTTTTGTTAGCCACTAAAGGCAAAATACAATTAAAGCTGCAAGCAGCGTTCAACGGACCCTTGCGCCTCCGCACACGTTGAGCCGCAGCGTGCATGATGACATGTCATCAGGCCATTACGATCCCAATCACAGTAATCGAGCCACCAGTAGCACCAATCACGTCAATAAAATGGCGTTCTCTGGGACTTTCTGGAAGCTGATGAATCACAAAGCTTGTCTCCAATTGGGAGTCTGTGTGATTGCACTTCTATGTGTCATACGTTTAAATGTACATTGTTACGAGTACTTGCTGGACAAAGACGTGTAATTTTAGTTTTTCACTGTTATCTAACATTGCATGAAGGAGTTAAATATAATTTCCTGAGTCCACTATATGGTGCTATAAAACACCCATTAAGCGAACATCATGTTGCTGTATATCAACTGTAGAGCACACCTTGAAAATTTCATGTGAATCAGATGATGTTTGTCATATAAGGCTGAGTTGCTCACACCTGTTTTGAGCCCGCTCACTTGATTTTCAATTAGTAAATTGAAAAGTCTTGAGTTTGTGTGTAAAACAAATTAATTTCCTATTTTTAATCTATTTTTAGAAAAGTAAACACTTTTAACCCACATGACCTGGTCAAAGTTTGATTGAAATGTGTATGGTCATTAGGCTCTACAGTGAGTATTTCACTCGCATTTGCCCCTAAAAATGTGTGAAGTGGACAAATAATTTACTCGCACAGTGTGCGACTACAAATTACAACCATAACACTATATGAAACGCTAGAGGGATTTAAAGTTGAAACAACGGATACGGGAAGTGGCGACGCTCCTAAGGCTAGCGGTGCATTAGCTGCAGCATGACCGGAAAAAAGCCTCCACTAGCCTCTCAGCTATCCCCGGCTCTCTGTTTGGATCCAACCGGACCACCGAGCCCCAGTTTGTTATTCAGGTTAAAGTGGGAAGAAGCAGCAGATCTGTCGGCAAGCTGAGTGAAGTGAAACCTGCGGAAGAGACACCGGTACCATCCGGGTGAAACAGTCCGTAGAGGAGCTGCTGTGTTCAGCTGCACAGATAGGAAATCCCTCGACTGACAGGATGTACCACTCTGTTTGGACATAAGAAATTACAAAGGGAATGGGTACACCATGTATACTATGCTTCATTTGGTTTAAAAAAAAAAAAAAAAAAAAAAAAGGGGTGTAGCAATTTTAATAAACAAGACATTAGCCTTTTCTTCAGAAAAAGTTATCCAGAACAAACTGGGGAGCTTTGTCATGGTAGTTGGCAGCATAGGCGATGTGGAGATATCTATTGTGAATTTATATGCCCCAAATGAGGTTGATCAGAACTTCTTCAAAGAAATTGCAAATATCATTGCCAACAATGCCAGGGGGCATGATCGTGGTAGGGGGGGACTTTAATGCTGTGCAAGATGGTGAATTAGATAAAACACCAACAGAAAAGGGACCACAAACTAAAAAAAAAAAAAAAAAAAAAACAAGATACTTAATGATAGAGGACTTCTGAATTAGGACTTGTTGATCCTTGGAGAGCTAAAAGTTAGTTTCTTCTCCAATGTCCATAACAGTTATTCCAGAATTGATTTTTTTTTGTATCTCTCAACAATATTTATATAAAGTAATAGATTGTCACATTGAATCAATCACACTGAGCGACCATGCCCCTGTCATATTAAATATAGATTTAGGTAAAGAAAACTTCTTTAGATACTGGAGGCTGAATGTGTCATTATTGACAAATACAGCAGTAGTGCATGAACTAAAACAAAACCTAAAAGAATATTTAGAGACAAATGATAATGGGATGGTAACACCAGCGATCCTTTGGGACAGAGCTAAAGCAGTCACTAGGAGGAAAATGATCCAGATTGCATCAAGATTAAAAAAAATAAGACTGAAAGAACAGATTAAGTTAGAAAATAAAATCAAACAGAAATAGAGCACAAAAATACAGGCACTCGTAACACCCTACTAGAATTAAAAGAAACTAGGAAGGCCCTAGATAAACTTCTTACATATAAAGCGGAAGGGGCCTTGAGATTCTCTAAAAAGAGATATTATGAGATGGGGAACAGAGCTAGCCGTTTATTAGCCTTCCAACTCCGCAAAGCTCAGGCCAGCTGTATGGTTCCAAGGATTGTACACCCCAGACTTAAAACAATGGTATATCATCAAAAGGAAATAGCTGAGGCTTTTTCATCCTTTTACAAAAAACTATACAAAGAACCTAAATCAACACAAATGATAATACTGAAACATTTCTCACTAATCTACATTTGCCTTCACTGTCAGAGGATGAAGCGCAGAAAAAGGTAGCAGAGATTACAGAAACTGAAACACGAGAAGCCATAAAAAACCTAAAAAATAATAAGTCGCCAGGCATGGATGGACTCCCAGGAGAGTTTTACAAATGCTTTATAGATGATCTAGTACCAGTCCTCACCACAGTCTTTAATTATGTTCTCTCTAAAAATGATCCTCCCCACACATGGTCAGAGGCAATCATATCAGTGATTCATAAAGACGGGAAAGGCCCTACACTTTGTGAGGGATACAGGCCTATCAGCCTGTTATGTAATGACCAAAAGTTGCTAACTGGTATTTTTGGCAAGGAGGATGCAAAAGATTATAACAAAACTGATTAACCCAGACCAAACAGGCTTTATTCCTGACAGACAAGGAGCAAATAACATAAGAAGAACCTTAAATATTATAACATGTGCAAAGAGAAACAGACAAAACTCTATGTCAGTTAGTTTTGATGCACAGAAAGCATTTGATACAGTGAATTGGCAATTTCTCAATAAAACATTAACTGCTATGGGATTCCATCCATCCATCCATCCATTTGTGGACTGGGTAAGAGTCATATATGCAAATCCAAAATCACGTGTACAAGTGAACGGATGCTGCTCAGATTTTTACTACCTTGAAAAGGGGGTCCGACAGGGAGATTGTCTCAGTCCCTTGCTCTTTGCTATAAGTATATAGAGCCTCTGGCATCTTTATTTAGGCAAAACGAGAACATTAAAGGAATAAAGGATGGAGGTGGCATAGAACATAAGATTTCGCTCTATGCGAATGACGTACTAACATGTATTAGTGATCCAATATCCTCTGTCCCTGCACTGATTAAAAATCTAGAGGAATACGGAAAATTGTCAGGCTACCAAATTAATCAAAGTCCGAGGCAATGATGTTGATGGGACACTGGCCTACACAACTAGCTGGAAAATTCGAATTCCACTGGTCTAACCATGGGTTCAGATATTTGGGGATTATTGTAACTCCTGATACTTCACAGCTTTTTAAGGCTAACTATGGGAAACTGATGGGTGAAATAAAAACAGATCTTACAAGATGGGAAGTCCTACCTCTATCATTAACAGGACGAGTGGAAACAATTCGAATGAACATTTTACCAAGGCTGCTGTTCATGTTTCAGTCTTAATCAGTAGAGGTTCCTACCTCTACTTTTAAAACTATTAACAAATGAATATCTAAATTTATGTGGCAAAACAAAACACCTAGGGTTACGTTTAAGAGATTACAAACCCCAAAAGACAAGGGAGGCCTCAATTTGCCCAAATTGAAAAAAATATTATGAAGCAGCCCAGCTTAGATCAATGGTTGCATGGATCTCTTGGGATATTGACACAATATGGGTTGGGATGGAGCAGAATGATTGCCCAAAAATACCTCTGGACACGATTCCGTTTATGAACAAAAATACCTGGAGGGCAAATAAAATCAATAACCAATGGATAAAGAATACCTTGAGAATATGGTCAAATGTGAGAGGGAGGTTGAAACTCCCCACGTCAACATCTAGAGCAATGAAGATTGCAAATAACACTGATTTTCCCCCATCCAGATTAGGAGCAGGATTCAAAAAATGGCAAGAAAAAGGCTTGATTATGCTGTGCCAGTTGTTTGAAGGAGGAGTTGTAATGTCCTTCGAACAACTTCAGCGTAGATACAATCTTTCAACTCATGATTTCTTTAAGTATCTACAGTTGAGACATTATTACCACACACATCAAGAATGGGATAAACTATGCACCACACCATCAAATATAGAGCGTTTTTTCATGCTGACAATTCAAGGAACTATCAAAAAGATCACATCACACATATGAGATACTACAAGACAATCCCATGGATAATAGTTTGGATGTTAAGGAAAAGTGGGAATTAGAAATGAACACAGTGATTACAGACGAAGAGTGGGAACAGTCATGTAGAGAGGGACACAAGGTAACCAACAGTCCCACTTGGAGGGAGTTTGAATGGAAAATTAAAATGAGATTTTTTAGGACACCTCTTGTTTCTTCAAAATGCGGGGGCACCTCGGGTCATTGCTGGAGGGGCTGCGGCCTGGTGGGAGACCATACACATATATTCTGGGACTGTCCAAAACTGTCAGGTTACTAGCATGACATACAAAATGAGATTAAAAAATGTTTAAAAATAGAGGTGCCATTAGAACCATCTTACTTTCTTGTAGGAATATTGCCAGAAAATTTAGAAAACAATAGTCAGATATCATTACTGAGAATTCTTCTTTTAATGGCCAAAGAAATGATTACAGTCTCATGGTTGAAACCTCAGCCCCCCCACAGTGACACAATGGAGAGAGAAGATAAAGGATGTCTATTATATGGAAAAAATAGACATAAGCGAGGTTACAATTAAAGACAGAGGTGTTCATGACAAAATGGTCACCTATTATTTCTTTTCTTTCCCTCTGAGGAGAATGATGGAAACATGATGGAAGGTCAAAAAATCATGAACGGACCCTTAACATTGCTTCATTTACATTTGTATGAATGTAAATATTTGAAAAGCTGATTGTACTGTACGACTGCACTTGAGAAAAGGAAATAAAATAAGTTAAAAAAAAATAAAATGAAAGTCTTACATATGTATCCCATGACTGTCTGTCACATGTAAAAACATATACACACGTCCTTAAGTGTAATGATAGCAAATACTCTTACACTTTAAACCCAGACACTAATTAAAGCTGCAAGCAGTATTGAACGGGCCCTTGCCCCTTTGCGTACGTCGGGGCACGGAGCAGTCGAAGGGCTTCTGTCACGGGCATTTAGATGTTTTCAGACCCGGGCTGTTTTCAGACAGGGCAGGAAGGAGTTAAACATCACTTCCTTGTCCACTATTTAGCCTGCTGCTGGGGCTGTTTTGCTGCAATTTCATAGGGGGCGCTATTCAGCCAGTTCGCATCACTGATGGAATACTGTCATGTAGACGTGTTCAGGCTGGGACTCTTATCAAACATGTAAAGTTTGGGTGCAGACTGGAGCATGTACAATTAAAGCTGCAAGCAGCGTTGAATGGGCCTTCACACCCTTGTGCACGTCAGGGCGCGGTGCAGTCCAAGGGCTTCTGTCACAGGCATGAAGATGTCTCCAGACCTGGGCTGACAGGTCTGACTTTACATGTAAAGTTTGGTGCGACCGGAGCATGTACAATAAAGTTATAGCAATTTCCTTTGTCATGGCGAAACATCAAATCTCAACGGTGTGAGGAAGACAATTTTCTGCAGGGTGAGACATGTCTGTCTTGCTCACCCATGTGTCATCAAAATTATGCAAGTTTTGGGCCCATTCACTTTAATTTGAATATATAATTTGAAAACTTTTGATGAGTTTGTGTGTAAAAGAAATTCACTTCCTAATTTTCATCAAGCTTATTTTTAGAAAAGTAAAGACTTTTAACCCACATGACCTGGTCAAAGTTTGATTGACGTGTACTGTCAGGTGTGTAGAGACAATAAGTAACTGCAGCTGGACACAGAAAAATACTCATATATTTAGGGAGAGTGTGAGCGAACCGCTAGGTGCTCTGACCTTAATAAAGGAAAAACTGCAGTACAGAGCTACAAAATTTAGTTATGATTTTATTTTTCTACTGCACTGTATCACTTAACAGTCACCCTCACTCCATTTTTTTTCCTTCCCCTCATAGGTCATCCCCACAACTGATTATACATATAAGACCTACAATTATTGTAAAATAAATGATAAGTACCCCAAACCTCATACAAAGTTTGTATATAATGTACTGTAAGTATATAGACCTTGCTGATATGTCCTATAAAACTGAGCTGCATTCAACTGTCACACCCATCCCCCACCTTTCTTCCCTCCCTCTCCCTGTCAGATTGAGATCAGGATTTCAGAACAGTCTTCTAGTGGAAATATTTTCATAAATCCCATGACTTTGGCCAAATTTTACATTGAAAATCACATTTTAGTAGGAACTTTCGTGGCAAATCCATTGATACAGTTTTGAAAGAGGTCTGACTTATGGTTTAGACGTCAGACACCTCAGTTTGGCACAAAGTCCATGCCCAGAGATTGCCTCCCCATTGGTTTACATTGTAAGGTTCAATATGGCACTCCAACTTTCAGGGCTTATAATATCTAAACCGTTCGAGCTATTACAAAGTTTTTAATAACTTGTTCAGCACAGTGTCATAAGTCATGTATTAAAGTTTGAAGCCGATATCATTAACACCCTCAGAGGAGACAGCGTTTCTTGGGGGTCCATAATTGGCGCAAAGTCATTCTTTCATGAGTGCATTGTGGACTTCCTGTTGGATTTAGGTCAGAGGTGTCTGCATATGATTCGTAGGTCTTGTTGAGACAAATAATTGAGTTTTGGTTCGATCTTTCTACGATATTCCTACGGGCCATGGCTGCCATTTTAGATACATGGGTGGCGCTAGAGAGCACATTTTGGCACTTTGGGGGTTAAGTTTTATATTTTATCAAATTTTTCCACCAGACCTGATGTGTGTGCCAAAATTGGTGAGTTTTTGAGCATGTTTAGGGGTAGAAAGAAAGAAAGAAAGAAAGAAAGAAAGAAAGAAAGAAAGAAAGACTTCACCCCTTTGGGGCTCAGGCCCTAATTAATGATGTTTAAGAAAATAAAAATTCACTTACTAACCTTAGGGGCCCCATTCCACATGAAGCAGGTGAAGCATAGCTGCCACAGCACGCTGCTGTGAAGGTGACAGGCACCTGCGATAGCCAATGAAAAAAACAAGATGCATGTTGGAAAGGACAGTGTAATAAACTAACATTCATTTGGCCAACAAGTTGCTGAAAACATTCTTTCATTCATACAGGGACATCAGATGTGATAGTGTAACTAAATCAGCTGACTGTAGGTTTTGGAAGGAGGAGATAAAAAAAAAATCAAAAGGATGATGAGGATAACATCATTCAAATCAAGGAGGAATTAACTGTTAAAACAAACTCTAAACCTTAAACAAACAAACTTAAACTCTAAAAACCTATTTCAAGATTTTGATTTGATTTGTTGATTGGGACAGTGTGCAGTTTTAAACATTAAAGATGCACTGCACCAGAGTTAGCTCAAAGCTAATTTGCATCCATAGTCCCCCACAATCAAGACATACAACAGCACAACAACAAACAGTACAAAGCAAAAAAAAAAAAAAAAAAAAAAACAGAACACGCCATACAAAATACAAAACTACACACAACAACACATCACATACACCCACAATGTCAACTAGAAATTAATAATGTAAACTAGACTCAGTGATCACACAGCTGATTGGTCTTTACTACATTTTTTAGTTTGGTCTTGAATGCACTGATAGAACTACAGTTCTTCATATCATCAGGTAGAGCATTCCACTGAGTTGTGGCTTTCACAGAAAAAGCTGATTGCCCAAATACGTCTTGATTTAATTTGCTCTATTAAGTGCAAGGTAGCAGTTTCGATGGAATTATTTGCTCTAAAGCCAAATTGCATACAATGTAGACCAAAGTTGTTTGTATTAAGAAATTGTCAGTTGTTTAATGACAACTTTCTCAGTAACCTTTGAGAGTACTGGCAGCATACTTATTGGTCTGTAGTTACTGGCTTCAAGGCGGTCTCCAGATTTAAAAATAGGCATGACAATGGCACATTTCCAGTCATCAGGAAAGGAGCTGTGTTTAAAAGACAAGTTAATTAAATGAGCAATAGGGGGAGTTACAATATCTTTGTGTGATTTGACAAACAGTGTCAAATTGGAAAGCATCTCTACTTTTGGAGCTTTTTAAAGGAGCTGATGATTTTGTTTACCATTAGTCTCTACCAGCTCAAAAACCTGACCTGTAGCATCTATAGGAACAATATCCAGTTTCTTTTTCATAATTTTTTTCCTAACTCATATACAGACTCAAGAAAAAAAAAAATTAAGACAGAAGCAACAGTAAGATGATCGTCAATTAACTTTCCCTGTACTTTGAGTTTAAAATCTAAAAATGTTGGGTCCCTCCTTGTGAGATTATCAATGTTTTTCCAGATCAATTTACTGTTGCCTTTTGCCTCATTCAAAATATTGATAAAAACGATCTTAACTTTGTTCCTTTGTTAAACCTTTATAAATCAGCATGTTGGTGTCTCTTCTAGTTTTAATTGCCTTGCTTAGATTTCATTACTTTCCACAAATTTTCACTAAACCACAGTGAATTGTTTTTATTTTTAAATTTTATCTGAATCCTCACATTAAATCTTTCCCTCACAGAGTTGATTCTGTGAGTAAAAGTATCACAGCCATTGTCCAGATCATCAGAGGACAGTGCATCATCCCAGTTCAAGCTGTTAATTTCATTAATAAATTCTTCTTGCTTAGCTCTGGGAATGCTTTGAAGGATCATTGTCTTAGTTGCCTTGGTCTTAAATTTACTTTTAGTCAGTTTTCTCGCACATAGGGTTAGGTTATGATCTGATAAGCCAATGATTAAATTATAACTTTTAGTTATTCTTTCTGGTTTGTCAGTAAATATCAGATCAATTTGTGTACTGGAGCATTTTGCAATCCTAGTTGGGCCTTTTACTAGTTGTTCTAGTTGGAATTTCTCTGATCATTTTTAGTTTTTTCCTCTTAGTTTTATCCTGCCAGTTCACATTAAAATCACCCATAAGTAATAATTCTTTGTTAAGATTGCACTCTTTCAAGACTTCTGTGAGTTGAAGGGGGCCTATAGATACCTATGATGTTAAAAGACATTTGCTGGGATAACATTATTTTTATCCCAACATATTCTAAACACGTTACCCGCATTATAAACCACACGTTCACATTTGATGTTGTCCCTCACATAAAGCATAAAGCACCCCTCCTCCTCTTCCATCAGGTCTGTCTCCTCTGAAACATTGGTATCCGGGCACCATGAACATACTCGCAGAAGTTGTTTGTTTCAACCATGTTTCAGTCAGACAGAGAAAGTCCAGATACAGAGAGAGTCAGACACAAGATGAGTTAGCTGATTGCTCTTTCAGCATCAAAGTTCTGCAGCACTCCAGGTGTCACTGGTCCAGGATTTAGCAGACCATCTCCAGAGAGCAGGATCAGCATGAAGAGGAATTGTATCAAAATTTAATTAAAAAGATCAATTTAAAAAAAAAAAAAAGGTAATGTTGTAATACAACCAGAGACCAATTTATTAATATAATAAAGATAATATCTGCCAAGTAGGTATTTAAGAGTTTAAAATACCTCACACACTCTCATGATCATGCTGTTTCTGTGCGAATAATAAAAAAATATATATTCAAAGTACTCCTCACTCCAAAGAAAAAAAACATATGATTAACAAGCCAGGCTGACTGGTACAGGATAGCCTCTTCTTCCCACGACTATATCACCATGTGTTTGCACAGCACTGCCACCACACACACACACACACACACACCTAGGTGCCGTGTAATACTTATCTGCATGCAGGTGCACAACAACCTATACGGCTAGAGCCCCCACACAGTACAGCCCAGGTACCTAAAGCTAAATAAAGGGGCACAGAGACAGCATTACTACACCTGACAAGGTCCCTCAGGCGCAGTGGGTTCGTCTCACAACACAAATCAACCAATACTACAATCAGTCAAAATATATTGAACCAAAAGAGGCAAAAGCAACACTAAATATAACTAAACAAAAGAAACAAAGAAAAGAAAAAGAAAAAAAAAGAACAGAAACTATAGGCAAAACAGTAGCAAACTATCCTAAAAGAAAAAAATAAAAATAAAAAAAAAAACAATCCCAAATATCCAACCGTGGCCTTCAATATGATATGCTTAATTGTTTCATCCTACCTCTACCGTAATAACCCCGGCCAATTATGGCACAGCTTAAATGCTCCTCCGCACTGGAACCCTGAATCACAAAGAACCTATCATTTTTGATACAACTCAATACAACACTACACGGGAAACAACAACTATTAGTGCCCACCTCTACAGGTGAAATCTACTGTCTCCCACGGCTCTGGGTGTTCAAAAGCTGGGGTTGCCTGCTCCTGGTATTTACAATTATTTCCATTAATACCATAAAGAAAACCTGGCAGGTTGACTTTTAAACTACCATACATACCTCGAACAGGGAGACCAAACTCCCTGTCTGCCAGCGGACCACCGTGTAGGGGGACTATAGCACTCTGCTGTATGCTATGGGAAAACACTTCTTTCTGTGTGTGTGCGCAATGAGTATTTATAGTACGCCCGGATGGCAATTGAATGGGATCTGATTGTGCTGTCGGCGTTTCCCTTATATGGAAAATAACCTTCTAACAACAACAACAAAAAAAAAAAAGGAAGTGACATAAGTGGCCGTGACCAGCCAGGTAAAAGTGACTACGCGGGGCTAGGCAGGTAAAAATGAGGTGATAGCGAGACTAACCCTTCTACAATCGGAATATTGGTATCAGCAGGTAGCAGTTAGCAGTTGACAGCTAGCTAGTTGTTTTGATTTGAGAAATATATCCAAAGATTATGTTTTCTCTTCTGTTCTTGCTGATCAATGCTATTACTTCTTCTATAGATTCCTTTCTGAAGACTTTTGTTAATTTGCAAAATGTTCCACTTTTTTGGGTCCAAGTTTGAGATGTAATCAGGAGCTCACTCCCAACTGTTTTCAAAATTTCAAGAGACTTTACTGCCATATACACAGGCACAGGGTACATGCATATTGGAATTCGGTTCACGCAGTCAGGTTTAAAAAAAAAATAGAAACAATTTTACAATGAATTTAAAAGATTAAATTAAAATTGAAAGATATTGCATTATTTACAACAGTTATTTACAGCACTCAAATTATTCAGAGTTTCTAATGAAGTACTGGAGCAGCAATTGGAGGGAGGTATTACACATAAGAAAAAACACCAGCAAGGTATGGAAATTTGCACCACAGTACATAGTACTAGTACATAAATTTTAGGTTTTGAGCAGTTAAAACAAGCAAGGTGTTTTGTGTGCCAGATTTAGGTCATTCACAGTCCAGGGAGAGTGTGTGTGCTAGGACACCAAAGTCTCTGTGAGAGTGAGGTGGGGTGACGGTACTTTGCTCCAGCCTGAATGTCCTCAGCAACCTATGTGATTACTGCTAAGAAGCTGTTGCTGAATCTAGTTTGATGTGTGGTGATAATCTCTGGTCTGTGGCCAGAGTATATCCTGTGCTCCTCCACCTGAACAGAGAGTGTCCTGGGTGATGAGGGTCTCATGCTTTGTTCCTGCAGTGGTCAGAGTACAGAGTCTCTACAGAGGGGAGATAAGAGCTGATAATCCACTCTGCAGTTTTAACAACCTGTTGGAGAGCATTCTGTTCCTGCTTTGTGATGTTTCCAAACCACACAGTGATCCCTCTGGTCAGGATGCTCTCAATGAGTCCTCTGTAGACCTGAGTAAGGAGCTGACAGCTCAGTTCAGGGTAGGAAATAACCTTTTTTTCAAGGGCTTTTTTGCCCTCATGAAATATGTTTCAGGGCATATTAATTTCCCAAGCAACTTAAATAAATTAGTTCTATGTTGCATGACAGGCCAATATTCAATGACTCAATGCTATGAAGCAAATGGAGCAGCCAAATTTATATTGCAAGAGCACTTAATGGGTAAAAATACTCACACTGGGTTATAATCCAAGTAACAGATTATTAATGTGTGAGTAGATATTTTTACTCATTTAATGCATGTTTTATTTTCAAAAATATAAACAATAAACACAACGTTAGGTAACAATGTCAAAATTCAATATGTCAACAACATTGATGATTGTCCCTATTGTTCATTAGTATACTTCTTCAGCGTTTTCGTGCCATTGATGAAGCTGTCTACTTTTCCCCAACAGGATTTTTCTTGGAGGACGTGGCGTCTCTCTGAAGGCTTGACAATATAGCAAAATGTCTCCTCCAGATGTAATGTCGGTTGCTATCCAGTCCATCCTCCAACCTGCAATTATAGACTCTTTGACAGGTTTGGTCCACGAGAGCTTATGATGCCAGGACCCATTTTTGCGCACGTTGGCAGTGGAATAATCTAAAACTACCATAGAATTGTTCCAGACTTCCATAGAGTAATTTGCGTGTTAATTTACAGGAGCTTTTGACACCAGAAGGGTTCTGGAGGCCCAGATAGCAGTAGTTGTAATGAATGTCAAAGACTGAATGCCTCAACACAGAAAATGTACAATACTTTTTAGAGATGCACCAATTACACTAACTTCTTTTTAGTTATTTAGCTAATTAGACTCATACATACAATAAACATCCATTTTGAGCTCAATCGTAACAGTTCACTATTAGCAAAGCAAACTCTGAATAGCTGTAAAACAGCTGTGGATGAGAGGGGTATGTTCTGCTTGTCCAACAGTTGTTTGGTTAGTTGGTTGTACTGTCCATGGATGTATAAAGAGAACTGGATACAGCGTGGGAGGCAGGGCCCTGTTCATTCCTGTGAAAGTTGCTCAATGGCGCATGAAGCCAAAAAAGCCACTTCCTGAAAACATACTGCACACACTCTATGGGCCCAATGCCCTCTGGCTAGCTTGAATGGGGATAAAATGATTCATGATGTAAGTCTATGGGAAAAAGTATTTTTGGGTCCAATAGCATCATGTGATGTAATTACATGGTTTGGCCACTATGTCAAATTGGCTTCAAAGCCTGGCACTGTTCCTGGGGGCTTTGTACCGTATCCCTTACTGCCGGATTTTGTTGTACTTACAGCAGTGAGCAACTGTAGTTGATTCTAGTAAAGTGTGTGTAGGTTGTTCCAGGGAGCTGTTTGGTCCCAGCCTAAAAACTAGTGGTTTAATTGCCGGCTTCCCCCATCTCCTGTGGGCTCTCCTCTCTCCACCTCTGACCAGTCAGCAGACATGTTCTAGTGTTGTAAAATATTGCAAATAGCTTTCCAAGTACATATATCAGCCCAGGTTCCATAGGGGTGGGTAACATTTTGCTTTGATCTCTTTTCTTATGTTTTTGCTAAGTTTTGAGTTATTTGTATTTTGTATTTATGTTTCTTTCTGTTTGAGTAGGTAATTTTAGGTTGTTTAGCTTTATTTACCTTTTGTTTGTTGTTTTGCTATTAATCAACCAAGAAGCCAAAATATGAAATAAACATTTAAAGGGCTGCAAAATTCCTTGTTGCTGATGGTTCTTGGGAGCTTGGGGGGCGGGGGGGGTCTCATTTTCATGTTGCGCCAGGGTTTCCCCTAGTCTGGGTCATAACAAATACAGTGTAGGCAACTCTGTTTAAGTGTCATGTTGAACAATGTGGGATTCATCAGACTGTAGTGCAGTAGTTCAGGACCAAATATGAAAAAAAATATGTGATAAATTTGTTTTTTTCAATGTAATGATGGAACATTTACACACTAAAATTGTGTCTCTCTCTGTCAGGTCACTCTCAGAAACCATGTGACCACTTGGCCTGTGATGACATCACTCCTGCCATACCAAGGTTGACTGTGTCACACAAAGCATTTTTATCTGGCATGTCTCAGCAGGGAGAATATTATGGTAGGTGTGACCTGATGTAAACAGACTGCCAAAATATATGGTTAACTTTATTTTCTGTTTTGTGTATAAAAAACTGAACAAAACCTTTATCAATGCAGTGAAAAAGATGCAAAAGATTTGCAAGTGCTGTTTTGCAAATGGAAACAGTTTTGGTATTCGTGTCAGACTCTCAAAACTGGCCTTTTGTTTCTAAGAATGCATCAAAACCATGAAGAAACTGGTAAACAAAAATATTTTATATTTGCTAATATTGTTATTGCTATAAAAAGAAGCCATTTCTTATGTCAAGTTTACACAGCCACATGCAGTGGCACTTGCAGTCATGTATGTATGTATGTATGTATGTGTATATATATGTGTGTGTGTGTATTCACACACAAATACATATTCATGTATCTGTCTATTGTTGTCTTAGTATGTTATATACAGTAGACCTATTTGATTTAATGTCTTTATCAATCGTATTCCTCCCAGCTTCTGAATGTGCATTTTTTACCATTACCTGAAGCACAACTGATGCCTCATGTCCCAGTGAGCTCTGACAAACAAGTACCACAAGTTAATAATTAATTATCAGAGATAATTATTAAAATTAATAAAATTGTTAATATGAATTAATAATGGAGCACCAACTGGAAACTGGGACCAGTGACCAGACAATGAGGTAGTCTCATAAAAGAGGTCACCTAGAATGCTAATATCTGAGGGATATCAACATTCACAGGTAAATGAAGGTTTGAGCTCAAGCTCTCTCAATCAGCCACCTTTCACAATAAATGAGCACAATAATCACAGAGGGCTTCTCTTTAAATGTATGACAGTTTTCATTAAACAATAGCAAAGTTAACAAAGTTAGCCGATGCTTTGACCCTTTTACCTAAGCAATAATAAGTTATGTACAGTGAAAACACATGCAAGCAGGAGCATGTGTGTATGGGAGTGTAGATGGGTAGGTGTGTCTATAAGTGTGTGTGTGTGTGTGTGTGTATTTGTGGGTAAGATGGTGGACGTGATCTCAGGAGATGAATTCCCCACGAGATTCAAGATGGTCACGCAAGAATCAAAATGCCGATGTGACCACGTGGGGAAGTCGCATCACGTGAGAACCAAATGGCAGATGTGACCGTGGCATTTCAGTTAAACAATAGCAAGATGACACCGACTGGTGGCATCTCTGCACTCACCCAGTCCAATTTATCAAACACATTTGTTTGATGGTAGATAACGAGGGGCAATAGAGGGTAAGAGAGGTGCGTGTGTTGTGTGTATGTGTGCGCGCGCACTTGTGTGGGTTAGTAACAGGGGATGGAAGAAAGAGGAGGAAACGTTGACTCTCAAGTGAAAGCAAAGCTTCCTCCGCTGCATTTACAATGAAAAGGAGGTATCCCTGTGCATGTGTAATTCCCTGCGCTGAGTTTCAAGAGACTCCCCTTACTGAGCGAGCTGAGACTTCGCCCTGTATTCACCTGAACACAATCACTAGATCTGAGAGAAAGACTACTGCTGCAACCCAGCGCTCTCAATTTGCCTGCAGAAGGGAGAAAGGATTTCTCCAGAGAGAAATTTTATTAATTTTAATAATTAACAATTATCTCTGATAATTATTCATTGTTGCTAATAACCAGCCATGCTCCTCCTAGATCCAACAATGTAATGAAGACATTGCTACTTATCGAATTTTACACCAATACTGATCTGTGATACTGATCTAACTCTAAAAAACTGAAATATAATACAGTGATAATGTATTTATTAGAAAGTGTTTACATTGACATCATTACATCTGGTTTTCTTTTAATCAACCAAAATATTCATACAGTGGTAAAAAAAAAAAAAAAAAGGCAAGTGCTGATCCTGAGATATTTTGGAAGGCAGCAAACTGAGCTCAGAGCAGCTGGATACAAATGAAACCTGCCCTGAATAACTCTGCTGCAACATATCAAGAAGAAAGTTAAAGATCACGATCATCATGGCTTCTCTTCAGCAGCCTCCATCATCTGTTGGTTTATCAGGAGTACTACTTTGAGCAACAGAGTCGGCATCAGTCTTTTTGTTGCTCTGTAACAGGTTCGTACTGTGGTGGCCGTCTGTAGATACAGTAGTGCTGACTAATGAAGAGGATGTCAAACACCACAGAGAACAGACCAAGACCAAACTTTGTCGGATCACCAAATATCAGCCTCCACTCGTCTGAGGAGAGATAAACATTACAGCAACAGTTAGTACAAACAACATGCTCCGTCAGTCAAATGCTGTATACGATTTAATGTGCCATGTAATTGCACCATCACCAGCAGGTGGTAAAAGTATTTTCATTTTTTCCAATTCATTTAAATCTTTATGTAAATACTATTCTCTGCATTCATTTTTAGCCATGCTAGCAATGGTGCTTTAGGAATGCATGGCAATGTTGGTCAGTATGTCAGTCCACCACTTTGGTCCAGACTGAAATATCTCATTAACAACTATTTCACTGAACCAAATGGCAATCTGATTATCTTGCCCACCTAAGTTGTGATCACTTTGCTGATGGGGGAATTTTGTCCTCAGTAGACTGTAACTTTGGAAGATACTGACTCAACTCAGACTGCTGTGACCTCATTAGCTTCAGCTGAACCTTGGAATGCATTTTTACACAGAACAAAGGTTGTGGATTTTGTCCCTCATCTCTTACAGTATAGTCCCATTCTGGGGGAATAGCCTCAGGGTCAGTATGGAGAGTAGGAATTGTTACAGTGACTAAGACCTACAGTAACAGTCAAAAGTTTGGACACACCGTCCTATTCACTTGAATGAAAATGTTTGGCCAAACTTTTGACTGGTACTGTATTTCCACAAACATATGAGCATGTCAGTATTGTATTAAGACAGACATGAAAAAATCCAAACCTATCTTTTAATTTAATTGCATTTGTGGTTTGCCATCAGCTTTACAAAACATCAACTGCCATTAGTCACCCCCATTGCACCTTTGATGTGTGACTGACAGTCAACAGTTTAATTAGTAACAGTTATTACAGGAGAAATATGTACATTTGGCTTTTTTTAACCACAAAACTTATTTCAAGTGACAAAGAAAAAAGATATTTGTGTACAGCTTGAATTTCAGCAGAACTGGATCAAAACAAACAGAGCTGTTAATCAATTTAGCTCAGGAGACAGCACAGCAGCTCTGTTGTTGGAATGTTGTGAAGCTCAGCAACAGATGAACTTTTTCCAATTAAATGTGAAAAAACAAATGCTGTACACAGTGAAATATGGAGCTTGTTGGCTTTGGCTCAGGAAGTAGTCCACTATACGGAAGGTCTTCGGTTTGATCCCCAGCTCCTCCAGTCTGCATGTCAAAGTTTCCTTGGGCAAGATACTGAACCCTAAATTGCTCCCTAAGGCTATGCCATCAGTGTGTGAGTGTGAATGATTAGAAACTCCTCCTGATGAGCAGGCAGCTTGCATGACAGCCACTGCTATCAGAGTATGAATGTGTGTGTGAATGGGTGAATGTGGCATGTAGTGTAAACGCTTAAAGTGTTTGGAAGACTAGAAAGGCGCTATATAAAAGCAGCCTATTTACCATTTGTGTAATTCTTGCAATTTTGAATCAATTTGTTGTGTGATGCATCGATTCCTTCCCTATTGATACTCACAAGAAACCAAAGTTTGTACAAACAAACTTTGGTTTCTTGTTGGGTTGAACTTGGTGAAGTTACTCTGTGGTGTTTTTGGTTGTCAGGGGGGTTGAAAATGCTGTGAAAATGCTCCTCTGTTACCTTGACACTGTAACATTTTGTGTGCCGGCATAGCAACCTATGGCTTTGTTGTTTCTGCAGGCTTTCTGGTTTTATTTGCATGTTACAGTAATTGTTAAACACCCATACTGTCCTGGTGTCTCTGTCTTTAAGACAACATTATACTTTGCCTCATTTAAACCCAAAATCTACATTTTAAGGATAGTCCTGAACACATCTACAGCCACACTACATCATTCTTTTCAAGCATCTTTTTACCACACTTATTTAGACCTACAAGCCAAATCCAGTGGAGTAGACCTGCTGACTCTGAGATTAGCGATGTAACCACAGCACCTCAATTAACATTTTGTCAAATAGAAAAGCCCCTTTGATTTAATTTAAATTTGTGGCCATTTTAACAACTGACTGCCCTAAATGCTACAAATGATAAAGTACAGCATTGAGTATACAATAGCATAAAGCACAATAGCTACCATTGTTGTAAGACTGTAGGATCATCTGTAGAATACTAAGGGTTCCACCAGTGAAGTCCAGCAACACGTTGCCAATACTCCACCCCTCAGTGCTCTGTCTTCTGTAGTTCATGTATGCCTGGAAACAGCAGAAAACCAGCAACACTGTAACCATCTGTCATGTTATGATACTGGACTGAATTTTGTGGAATATTATTGAGACAGACTCACTATATACAGTATGTTGAATTGATCAATCTTACAGTAAACATGGAATCAATGAAAAGGCATCACAATCTTAATCAGTGTATTTTCCATACAAAGAGTAAGAATAAAAATATAATGCAATTCAATCCAACAGTCTTAGAACAGATCATTCTTTATGAAACTTAAAATTTTAGTTGTTGACAGTGTCAAGAGAGGCAAGTCAAATCTGTGGTCTGTATTGAACTAACTACAATCTCAAAACATACAACTGTCCTAAATTGAACAAAGATGACAAAAGGTAGTTTTTACTGCATGGCTATTATATTGCAATGCATTACAAGTGTGTTTCCATTTTTTGGTCCCTCTATATGTATGTGTAAAGCTTACCTGCGGCACATATTTGATCAGAGTGACTGCTAGTTTAATGTAGGAGAAATAGTAGAGGTAATCCAACCAGCTGATCTGTTTGGCTACAGCAAGAAATAAGCTGACTAAGGCAAATGTCCAGCCAATCAGCAAGAAGAACAGGGCCGTCCAGGAGACCTTCTGACCGCCTCTCTGGAAGAGAGAGGACACATACTACTTTACACACAGATAGTGAGTCATAGACATTATAATAGTTGTTGTTTTAATGTACTGGATGTCTTACTGTTGATTAATTCTATTTGATAGTAAGTATGTTTAAATCATTGTAAATTATTTTTGCTCTGAGAAAGATAGTTATTACAAGTTGTGTTTATTTCCTGTTGGTATAGTTTAAGTATACTGTGGGTAACTTATAAGACCATTTTTGGTAAAGTGCACCTCCAGGTGTTGTAGAGTAGACTTCAAATGTAAAACGGCATTGGTTGGCACTTTATGAAGGAAGGTGGTTTGATCTTTGATAGTTTCACTCAATGCAACCTTTTTGACAGTTTAAACTGCATTGAACTACATTTGTTTGGGTTAAATTATTTTGTCTTACATTCTTTTGGATTGCATTAGGTTGGATTATACTTATACAATTGCATAAAATACATTCCAATTATGTTAAGGGAATAATATTGCTGTCTTCTTCAAGAACTGTAAGTAGAGCATCAAACTATTAATCTGACTCACAGTGGATGTGTAAGTAACTTTCCAATTTGAAATGGTGCATTGTAGAATCTTACAAAATAGAAACATGTCAAAATTATAAGTGGCAACCAAGTGAAAATACAAAAGTTGAATTTTTGGTATTACAGATATCTTCTCAGACAAACTGCCTGTGCACACATTCACGCAGAAAATGCATATTCAAGAATCAACAACTTTAATTATAGTTGTAAAGATGCATCTCAAATACAGCCCATAAGAAAATAAAACTGCGGTATTTTAAGTTGCCACAGGAATACCACACAGCTTCACAATTTTATAAATGTACCAACAATACTGTAATTGGTGATTGTTCCAATAATAAACTGCTCCAGCAGTGGGATCTACAAGAAGAAATAGAATTGGGAAGGTAGTTAAAAATTCTCTTGCAGGGAGTCTGGGTTGGGTGCCAGGGGTGAGTAATGTGTCCTCTGTAGCTTTTGTTTTTATGTGAATTGCTCACTATAAATGTTTCACTGAGAAATTTTGTTTCATTTTAATTGCTCTTTTCAACAGAGTTGCTCTCTGAGTGAGATGCAAGAAATGCCCAAATTAGGGATATATGATATGACCAAAATCACGTATCCCAATATATATGATTTCATATATTCTGGGCCATTTGGGCTCAGCATTTGATAATGATATAAGCTGAAATAATGGGGGATCCATTCCTAGGCAGCTACAGTCACTTAAGAGGCAAAATACATGAAAGTTGATTTGTGACCTTTAAGAGCTGTGTGCTATCCACTGCAAACAAAAGACATGCAAATTGTGGCTTCAGTGCTCTCCAGATTTTTTATTACGGCCCAATCTTGAAGCTGAAATGTGAAGAAAAGCCTGAAACACTGAATGCAACAGCAGAGACTGTTCCACTTGTTGTAGAAATAACTTTGCTACCAGCCTGCATCCTTAATACATCCATGGCCTGCCTGTGTCTTTTTATGTGCAGCACCATATTTATCCCCCTCCCTCTGACACTCCAAGTAAAGTTCGATTTTAGATTGCAGATGTATTCTGAATAAGGTTGAGTGAGTGACTGTATGTTTAACATTCACTCTATCAAAAACTTCTCCAGGTAAGAACCACACACCTCATATGCAGCAGCCTGGCTGATGTAGACCAAACAGAGCAGTAAAGCATGGAGACTGAAGAACACATCGTTAGCGTTTACAGGGTTAATTCCATTAGGGTTCCTCTTCAGAAACTCCTCCTGCAGGGTAGAGACACAGTAGCTTAATAAACAACAGACATGATATACAACAGTCCAGACCTTAAGTATTTGTTACATATTTTTTGTTCTTTAGATTATATCCTTCAGCAAATTTAATTTAAAATAAAATAATGGATAATACATTAAAGCACCAAATCCCAGCTTTCATTTGAGTAGGTTTACCTCAACATTGAAAGAACTGTGTGTGAGATATAGCCCTTATAACACATAGTGCCCAAATTGCAAGGCTTCAATAGTAATTGGACACTTGGCCACTTAATGTCTCTTGGGCAGCTGTATGTTGTTTCAACATTACTTCATCTAACTATAAAACAAGGACTCTGTCTGTCTGTATATATATATATCCTTTGCTTATCTTGAGATCCGTTCATCTGATATCATTCTACTAAGGTGGAGGAGTCTTGGCTGGGCAGCCCTTAAAAGAGGACTGAGTTTCCCTGACCAGCAGCAGATCACTGAGCTCCCTGTGTTTATGTTTATTCTTATGACAACTTCCTTAACCATAGCCATGTTTATTTAGTTGATTATGCATATTGAATATTCCTTTGATTGATAAATGCTCAAACCTTACAATAAACCATCAACCAGATTGGATCCATTCATCTTGTGTACTCCTTGTATCTGACCACACACCCAGTGTTTATCCACAGCTGGGATTATGCACTGGACATATGACTATTTTACATGGTTCTTCGATTCTGATTGATCAATACTATGGATGGAGCAAATGGATTCAACAGACACCCTTAACTCCCCTCTCATTTGGCAGACTAGATTTTCCTCCTCATCATACAGACAGCAATTGAGTAATTTCCCCAAGCCAACCCAAGTGAACTTTCCTTAATGAAAAGTGAAAGTAATGAACTAACAGATGATGGTTCAACTTGCAACTTTTATGCGTATTTTAGAACATCTACTCAACCTCCACCTCCACAGTTCTGGTCAGTCTTCTACCCATGCCACTCCTGTCCATAACCCTCCACCCCATGGGCTTGACCATTCCTGCCTAGTTGGCCAATCTTTGGAGTAGGAACTCTGCAAATGCTTGAAACAGCATGATTCTCAGTCTGCCATGCATGGCCTCCAGTCTCCACCTTCTCCAAACTGGGCATCCTTCTCTCCATTACAGCGTTCTATGCTGTCCACTCCTCCAACTCAACCCGAAGATTCTCCAAATCAACTTTCCCAATCCAGTTCTACCTCCAAGACTCATGAGCATCAGGCCAACCACCAGCCCTTGCCCTCTTCAGCCTGTGAACCCTCTCAATTCAGCACCCAGTGCCCTGTACTACCTCCTATGTGGCACATAAGTCCCTCTTATTACAAACTGCACTGCCAAACACCCATAACACTGCAGCCTTTGCAGCCCAGTCAAATGTTTCTCCAACCCTGGCAAGTGCTGCATCTTATGTACTAGTTTGGATGTGAATACTTCTTCACATGTGCCTCTTGTTCCTTTAAATGCATCCCTGTATTTACCTCCTGCACAAGTGAACCTTTCCTTCAGCAAAATGTGTTTCCTGCTCCCTTGAATATGTCCTCACAGGCTCCAGCTCCACATGCCCCTGTGCCCTCACAGGAACATAGCCTTCCACCTCCTGTTGCGTCCTATTCCTTTGTTACAGCACCTCATGTGACTAATCCAGCAGCACAGCCTGTTTCAGTAGATTCTTTTTAATCACCAGCTTCCTTACCTGATCGCTTCCTATCCCCAGTCCCATATTGGTGTCCTCTCCCTACAAGTGGCACAAGCCCCTGCTAGTATTCTCCCTCATACTCACCCAAACAAGCTGCTGCTGGTGTTCTTCTTCCTCCTACTCAACCTTCATAAACAGCTGCCTATTATCCTCATATGCAACAGCCAGTTGCTGTTGCATATGAGGATAATGATGACCATGGAGAATTTGCCATTTTAAAAATGGCACTTAATAATTCAATTACCTGAAGTTGGAAACTGCTCGTTGCCTTCCCTTTCTTGCTTGCCACCTTGCCTCAGTTCTTTCTATATTGATGTATACCTACTCAAATTAAAGCTGAGACTTGGCACTTTAATGTAGTATCCATTACTTTATTTCAAATTGAATGTGCTGAAGCACAGAGCCTGAAGAAAAAATAAAGTGTAACTGTCCAATAATTAAAATATACAGAGTGTTGCCATACATTGTTAACATACTCCACTGTGAACTGACATTGTTTATCAGACAACAATGTGAGAACATGGTCTGACTAGGAAACATTTAATTATTTATCAAAATGATCAAGTCAGATGGCATTGTCAAAAAGGACAGGAATCATGACAAATGTGTGCTTTATTTCTAATTTCACTTTTTTCTAAATATGTGGTATTAACTATGATAGTTTTTACTTCCAGCAGTTTAAGGGGCAAAATTGCCTCACCTGAAACTTAAATATCAGACCTCAATTATTCATGTCCATTTCGTCTGGATTGTAATGCAAGGCTCATAGACAATTCCTGTTCTGTAGCTGCCCATGGAAGTACAGTTGTGTTCCTAACTGATCAAAGTAGTACCCCGGTGATTTAGCATTTCACATGAGAAAGGTTCCTCCAGTAGTACTAAACTACTAGTACTTAACATGGCTGAAAGACTGACCTTGAATGAAGGATGAAGTTACCTTTATATCTGGCACCCAGAACAACCCTATATTGAAGACACTATAAGCGATGAAGCCAGTTAGGTTGAGAGCCAGGAAGTCAAAGTTGAGACCTACAACACTGAAAGCAAAGATGTTAATATCATTAATCCGAGTCAGTTCATTTTTCTCAAATTTTTGTGCATTTTTTGCACGTTGGTCCTAAGGAGACAGAAAGATATCTGGCCACTGAGTCTGAGGCCACCAGGATTCCCATGTGATCCAATTAGAATATGTAAAGCAAAAATCTAATGAAAATCACCAGAAATATATTTAGAAACCACTTATAAACACAGTTATTCACACCACAACCAAAGACTATGCAAAAATCTGCCCCATACTGGTAACAGGTATGGACCATGTGTGTTTTTTTGGTTTATTACATAAAGTTAATAAAAATTAAACAAACAAAATTAAAATTAAATTAAAAGCAGCTGTTCCAGAGGAATTTCCTTCAAAGAAAGCCTCTGTATAAACCCAAGTAAATAATCATTTGGTATTCATTTGTTACTAGAATTTTTATTCTTCATAGATGTTCAACAGTATATGGGCCTGCAGAGATGTTAAGACAAGATGGCAGGGGTGGAGGTGCGTGCAGGTGCTTGTGGCAGTGTCTGCCCTGGTATGAAACCTGAGATTTATAACGGCTGATGGAAAGGTGATAGTGGAAGATGAACTTTCTTGTCGTCAAAATGAGGACACTAAGCCACAATGAAATGTTTTGCTCGCTTCAAACAACTTCTTGTCAGAGTGGATTGAAGAGTCCATGAAGCGTCTATTTGAAGTTTGTCCAAAAACTATGCACAAAGGCCCACACAAGGATATTAGCACACACCCGGTCAAAGCAGATGGCCAACCACCTAGAGCCGGGTTCTGCTTTAAGTTTCTGCCCGTTTAAGGGGAGTTTTTCCTTACTGCTGTTGCCAAGTGCTTGCTCATAGTGGAATTGTTGGGTCTCTGTAAATTGAAGAGTACAGTCTAGACTTGCTCTATGTGAAAAGTGCCCTGAGAACTTCTGTTGTGATTTGGCACTATATAAATAAATTGAAAAATTAACAATATCAAGGCATGTTTCAAGGCTTAATGAGTGCAGAGAAAACATTCCCAGGTTTGTTTCACACTACTTGGATGAGCTTCCACCTGTTGGGTTTGACAGCATGGATGCCTCGGCGCTGCTAAGCAGACTGGAGCAGTTGAGCCAAGAAGTTTCTAGCTTGAGGAGGGCCCTGAATGTACAGACAAGTGTGATTGAGATCCTGGGGGCAGCTACTGTGGCTATGGATCGCCAGATATCAGCAATAGAGAAGTACCGTGGTCTCCCTGGCTTGGACCCTGGAACCGGTGCCTTGCGGGAAGGAGAGGTGCAGGGGCTGGGCTCCACTTGCCAGGAGAAGAGGATGAAGGATGAAACAACAATGAGCACACTGCCCTGAACACAATCACGGTCCCCACAGTGCAGCATTGTTGTGAAAGAAGGACGACAACGTAAGCCGGTGCCTCAAAATGCAGTAGTGCAGCCAAAACCCTGCACTATACAAGCTCATTTGAAACAATTGAGAGCAGAAGAAAATGGGGATAAGTGGTACCAGCACTGAGAATAACATTCAAATGGTTAAAACCAAGCTGGTGAGTGCATTTGTTTCTAGATTGTCCCCTAATCTTGATGCTGACACTCTACGTAATTATTTGACTGAGAAATTAAGCAATAAATCAGTTACATGCCGGAAGATTGACTTGACCCGGAACAGATTCAACTCGTTTCATGTCACTGAAGAATGTAATGAAGTTGCTGATATGTACGATCCACAACTTGCCCAGCTAGGACTTATGTCCATTGGTACTATGAGGCTTGTAAATCAAGAGCTAATGGCAAAGGGGGCTCTGATCCACAGGCCTCACTGCCATTAGCTCTGATCTGATCTGCAGCATTCTGCGAATATACCTGTTGCCCCGCATGGGAGCCACAGCCTAGTATGTGCCCGGGCAAACGACAGAAGTAAGTAAATAAGGCATAATATGAAATTAACTAACCTTAATGAAAATCAGTGTTGTGTCATGTAATGCGTGAGGGCTGGTGTTGGCCACAGTGAAGCAGACAAATCACGCCATGTGGTTGTGGACAAGTTCTTGGAGATTTGTGATATACTGTGTGCTCAAGAGACATTCTTAGCTAAACAACACTTGGAAAGACTAAAGTCTTAACATAAAGAATTTTATGGGGCTGGTGAGTCTACTACTGACCTTAGCAGCAAAGTAGTCCAAAGCAGGATGCCAGGTGGATTTTTTTGAACATTTATACACCCTATGAGTGTTACCAAAATGAAGGTGAATATCTCAACAGATGGGCATGTGTTATGTCTTTTATTGAGGACAATGCTTCCACCTGTATCTATGTTGCTGGAGATGCTGATGTCTCTGATGGTAATTCTTTATTTGCTAATCACTTGCTCTGATGAGGTGTGATCCTCTCTGGCAAGGTGCTTATGCCTGACAATAGCTATACTTATATCAGTAAAGCTTGGCACACAACTTCATGGCTTGAACACTGCATATGCACAGCTGATGCACATGACACTCAAGATGCCATGGAGATTAATTATGATCTAGCCACTACTGACCATATAACCCTTTTCTATGTTGTTAAATTTATGCAATATACCTATGTTATCATCTGTTGATAGCAACATAAGTGCAGGGAAATTAGACTGGTCTAACTTAACACAGGAGGATCTTAAAGAATAGATTTCTCAGACTGACAACTTGTTGGGATGTATTGAACTACCAAAAGATGCTAGTGTTTGTTCTGATATGAATTGCAAGAACCCGCAACATGATAATGAGGTCTGTTCTATGTATGATTCTATTCTAAGAGCTTCATCCTGAGGCTAGAAGGGCTTTTAAAGCATGGGTTGAGTCAGGTAGAAATAAACATGGACCCTTATTTGAATATAATAAATGTGCAAATGTAAATTTTAAATATACCCTTTGATTTACTAAAGAGAATGAGAAGACACTGAGGTCTGACTCACTTGAGAGAAAGTTGCAAAACAATAGTCCTAATGATTTATGGAAAGAAGTCAGAATCATGAATAATTGTAAAACATTGCTACCACTGAATATTGATGGAGTCAACTAAACATAAGACATTAGTGTGGAATGGATCAGAGAAAATTTCTCAGTTGTGGCAGAAACATTACTATGATCTTTTCAACTGTGTTAAAAGCAATTTGTTTAGTGTGGGCAACATAGATAACAATGAGCATGTGATTGTTAACCCACAAGAACTCCAAGATGCTGTCATGAAGCTAGGAGATAGTAAGGCATCTGGTATGGATAGTAGAACTGCTGAACATTTAAAACTTGCTAGTAAAAAACTCTACCCTCTGCTTGCTATTTGTTTTACTGGGTTATTAGTCCATGGTATTCTACCTGACTCTATTTTATCTGTTATACTAGTGCCTGTCGCTGGTAAACTACACAGCTCGGAGAATTTCACATCTATAGCCTTAACCAGCATTCTATCCAAAGTGCTGGAGAGAACTCTACTAAATAGTACATCCTGACTTCTGACAACTAGTGCGGTTCGGTTTAAATGTAAACACAGCACTGATATGTGTATTTTTGCTTTAAAGGAGATTTTAGATAAATACAATTTTTCACAATTTTTATGTGTTTTATTGATGCCTTTAAAGTCTTTGACAATACAAACCATAAAAAACTATTTAATAAATTATATCAAAGCGGGGTTCCTAGATTTCTCCTCAGAATCCTGGTTTTCTGGTATGCTCATTAGATGATGCAAATTAAATGGGAAATTCTGTATCTGCTCTGTTACATGTGAATAATTGAGTTCGACAAGGTGGTATTTTGTCTCCTTTTCTTTTAAGATCTATATGGATGATCTGTCAATGCAGTTAAAAGGATGTGGAACAGGGTGAATGGTTGGTTATTCTCTCATTAACCACCTTATGTATGCAGATGATTTGGTGATTTTCTGTCCATGTAGTGCTGGTCTTCAACAGTTTTTGAGGGTATGCTCACAATATGGTATAGATTTTGACATCAAATAAAATACAAATAGGAGTAATATTATGATAGTCAGAAGTAGGGCAGACAGAAAACTGTCTGGCATTTACCGCAAAGTGTTTAATGAGGCTAAATATTTGGCCCATTACATAATTAATGATTTATCAGATGATAAGGAGGACCTGCTGTTTATTAAGTAACAGGGGTTAAGCTAGCTTCACATTTAATTTGAATTAATTTTGTACTAATTAATTGTGTCTCTTTTTTAGCTATAATCAATGCCAAACTGCAGTTCTCTCCAGGAAACATCCTTGTAAATTATTAAGAATTTTTTTTAGAAATTTACAGACCCATAAAATACAGCTTTATCATTTTTACCAATTATGAACCACTGCCACATTTGATCCTCTGCATTGTGTGACTCTCAACACTTTGCGTATGTCAAACCCGTGGGAAACTACATACCTACTTATCACACAGATCAGTATGTAAAGGTGTAAGACTTTTTTGCTTTGTGTTTTTTGTTCATTAATGCAAAAGGTTCAAAAGTTCAATTTTTTAAGTAATTTTCACAATGACAATAAATTTGAGAAACATCCAGAAGTCTGTTTGAGCAAGAGCAGATTGAGTGTATGCATATGCAAAACCTAGATGAATGAAGAGAAGGGCAGATGGCAGGCAAAAACTACCTTTTCCTCCTCCAGTTTTCCAAGGCTTGTGGATAGAAGGACACCGACCAGGCCAGAAAGTAAATCCAGCCAATCACCTCACCGAGTACTGACAGGATGTTGCTATGGACAACCATAAAGCGGATCCTGACGGACAAACTGTGGGAAAGAGGATGAGGTTTACAGACAAACTGTATGTACCATCATACTTTACAATGGCACCATCATTACACTGTCAAAAAAGGCTGTTAAGGAGTATACTCATGTAATTTCAGTATAGAGTATAGAAAATATATTGGTAATACATTATCAACCATACCCAGGTGGGTAGACCCATGCATCTCATTCTGAGCATAGTCTGCAGTTGTAGTTTGTCTGGCATTAATTCTAGTCGGTCCTATCAGTAGCCATTCAACATCCATGCACATTGCTGCTGAATGTATGAATGTAACCTGTTACGTACAGTCTGATTTGTACGTAAGATTGGACAGCACAACATGTACTGGTGTGTCTGAGAATATGGCATTTTTATTATTGAGCATGAAATTCATTAAATCTGTCCATGTGGGTCCATGAGTGGTGTACAACAGTGCATAAAAGTGGCTAAAGCTTCACTAATGCTCACTACAGAACATACATCAAAAATGTAGAGTGTCATTAAAAAAATGACTGATTTTGATTCATAGAATAATAACCATACAAGAGTGCTCTTATGTAAGCAAGGCTATCAAGATTCAGGTTCACAAAATTTATTCAAAAAAAAAACTGACAGGTTAAGTATATGATTGGATAGAAGCCAAGCCCTGTTCATTTCTTCTTTTATTGTACTTAGTGAATAAAGTGATTCTTATAGTGATGCTGGACTGACACAACAGTGGACTGAAACGAATGGATAAAAGAGAAGTGAAGTTAAGCAGACTCTCAGTGCTGCATCTGTACAAGTACCCACCTGTTAAGGTCTGTGTTGTTGCTAAGCAGGTATGTGGTCACCTGACCAACATCATTGCCTGTCACACTGAAACTGACTGAGGTTGCCTCCGCTGGCAGCAACACCTAAACAACACCAAGAACAACATAAGCCCAAGAGGTTTTAGTCAACCCCACTTATCCTCTTCTCTTTTAAGTAATGAGAGCATAGAAATAAATATAATCCCTTTTTGCTTTGGTTGATCTATGCTGTTAACTTTGCACACACTACTGAGTCGAAGTGTACACACTTAGCTTGAGAACCTTTTCTGTGCAACAATGGAAGCTAGATCAAGCTCTGGGACACAGATAGTATTTCTTAGCATGATACATTTATTGTTGTTTCTTTTCTACTTAAAATTGTAAATAATACTGTATCTGCATTATAGCTCTAGTATAGCTCAGTGAGTATGTCCTCAGTCCTCAAGGCAAACTGTCCATTTCCTTTTATTATTTCTTGAGTACAAAGTGGACATTTTAGCCTGGTGATTACTAGAGGAAAGGTAAAGTGGGGTCACCAAAACTTTAGAATCCATCCTTTTCTCCATTTCATCTCTTCATAATTCCTTTGTGAAACCTTTACAATTTGACCATCTTTACAATTTGGAGGATAGTAGAAGCGGTAAAAGTATAGAGGGTCATTGTATTGGAAGCATCTAACCCCTACAATCACAGTTGAGTGTGAGTGTTACTATGTAGTGTGGTACTACATGGTGCACAGAGAGAGGGAAAACATGTTGTCACCACTAGTTGTCAGGCAAAACAGATTATTAGAATGGGTGCAGGGGTGCTAACTCTTATGTTGTAATCATTTTAGTTGGCACAAAGTTCAGTGATGCATAAACATAGACTTACATCCAGACTCAGAAGAAGATACATTTTGAAAAAGTATGTTTCCGTTTAATGCACATGCAGCATGGTTTCATGTGTTACCTGCTCTGGCACTGTGATGACAGATGAGTAGTTCCACTTGGAGCTGTAGGTTACATTTAACTGAATCACAGTTGACTGGTTGACAGGGGAGCTAGAGAAAGACAAAAAAAAATCCAGTCAGAACAACACTGATCCTGACAGCAGCAGGAGTTACAGTAGCACTATGCGGTCAGCATTGTAATGCTGTATAAAGTTTGAGTGTTGCATAAGCTGTTACTTGACCAGCGCAGACTAGTGTATAGTTTTATAGTGTAGTGTATAGTGTATTGGGTGAAGTATAAGCAATCTTATCTGTCAGACTGAGAACTGAAAAACACAGCTGAAACAAACCTAGTGTGACATATTTTTCTGTTTAAGTTGCCACAGTACAACAATTTGCCACTCATTTCACTAAAAGACCACAAATTGGTAAAATTGATAAATTTTTGATAAAAAAAGGAAAAAGCACACCATGACTGCATGAACTCCTCTGTTCATGTTCAGTTTATTGCATCACATTTGTATTATTGAACATTGTGATGGAAAAAAACACACTTTGTATTCTCCACACCACTTTAGATTTTGCACTTTGGAAAAACTCACATTGTATAACCTTGAACATGTTATCATTTTTGTCTGGATCCAAATAGGGAATAGTTTCATCTCGGACATGCTACAGTTATTTTCAAAACAGTCTGACAGCTTTGATGAGATCTGTCACTGGACCCCACACACATCCTGATACCGTTTCCCACACTCCTTGTCTATAAAAAGTATGTACACTTTGTAACCACCATCAGTCTGCAATTACACTCTGTTGTGACTGTATGCTGATCCTTTGCAAGGTTTTTCATTAAAAGACAAAAAGACAACTTGGTCTTTGTCAGCTTTTTATTTTCAGATTTCCACCACAGCATATTGACACTGATACCGCTGACACTGACACCTGCTAATCAGAAGACACCATGACAGGTTATGCGAATAAATAGAAGCAAACACTACATATTTGCAAACTGCCATCTGCCACTTAGCTCCCACAGGCTCCTCCACTCCCCAAAAGAATCCTGACCAGGAGGCAAAGCAGAACACGCAGTGCAAGATCCTTGTTTTTTGCTGTGGTGGAAATTTAATGAAAATGTATTTAAATGCTGAATCATTTTAAGGTCAAGAGGCTTTGCAGCTTGTGTCCCTGTTAGAGGGGCCTGATGAGCCTGTTGTAAAGATAAGTGGCTTTGCAATGGCTCATCTCTTCAGAGTGTGCACCGGAAATGTTAAAAAGGTCATCACATCTGGTAACTGTCTTTCCATCTAATCCACTCAGATTGCACCAAAAGGGATTATTGAGCCTAAAAATTCCCCTGTTGAACTTTCTTGAAAGTTGCCTATGCTGTATGTTTATGAGTGTTGATATTTGCTATATTTCTGTAATAGTTAATTCTGCATGCTATTACTTGACTGAGCCAATTGTCGACTAGCTTAACATTGCACTATGCTGCAGTGTTTCTGTATTGCCAATACATTACCAACCATATTGTTCATGTAGAATGTGTTTATTGGTGTGATTTCTTGCCATCATACTCATTCATTAGAAGGCAAGTCTAGGTGTAAGCAGGTCTGGGTGTAAAGTGCATTATGTAGCAGAAATGTTAAGTCATTTAGCCAATGTGTAGTCACACATGTGCAGTGTCATTTTAGACTTCTGGATGACAGTAACTGCAGATGTAGGTCAAGAGGTGCCAGAAATGCTGTTACTTTGATGGTTAAGAGTTCATGTTATAACACAGTGTGGAAGTAGATGCGCCATGTTTATTAGGGTGGGGGCACGAAAGTGTGAGGAACCTATTGTTTTTGAAGGGATTATTAGGGCCTGAGCGCGAAAGTGGCAGGGACCCAACAGTCCCTGGCACTGAATGTGCGAGGAACCTTTTGTTTTTGAAGGGATTATTATTATTATTATTATTATTATTATTAGGGCCCAAGAACAAAAATGGCAGGGGCGGTCTCTGGCACTGAAAGTGCGATTAACCTCTTGTTTTTGTAAAGATTATTTATAATCATTATTATTATTATTATTATTATTATTACTATTCCCCCACACCACTGCATTTTTGAGGGGCATAGGATGCTCGAAAACCCATGAATATTGGCACACACGTCAGAACTGGTGAAAATTGCAAAGCTCTGTAGTGATTGGGCTCAGGCATGGCCAGCAAGCTCCATAGCTCCCCAAATGCAAGGCCATTTTGGAACAAAGTTTTTTTTGATGTGCATGAAATTCAGTGGGTTCATTGCTCTCATCATTCTCGATATAAAACATATTTTTTCAAAAATTTTCACCCAACAGGAAGTCAACCATTTTGGATTTTGTGCATCAATTTTCATTTTACACACAAGTCTGAGGCCTTTAGGATTAGTGAAAACTCATGTACCTATGTTCGAATTAGTTAGTATTGTGATTAGTATCAAAATTGGGCTTGGGCATCGCACGTCAGTTTTATAGTGCCCCCTAATTACTTTAAGCATTTTTGAGGTGCTAGGGATGCTCAAAAACTCATGAAACTTTGCACATGCATCAAAAGTGGCGTAACTTGATATCGGATCTGGTCTTGGGCATTGGTGTGGCAAAATGGCTCAAGGGCGCCCGCTAGAAATTTCCAAAGTCAAAGCCCCCGCCTTTGGTAGGCAGATGTACCATCGTCGGACTTAAAAAAAGCCTACACGAACAGGAATCGAACAGGAAGTCAGCCATTATGATTTTTTGAATCATAATGGTGAAGGCATTGACAGGTGTTGTATTTTAACAAACTCCTCCTAGAGATTCAACCCGAGTGACTTCAAATTTGGTAGGTTACATCTAAAGACCTTTGTGATGCTAAATTGCAAAGCTTTTTAGTTTTCGTGGAAAGCAATTGGCATGGTGTGCCGGATAATTTTGCCCAAATGATGTCTGGGGCATTAAACAGGAAGTTGTTGTAACTCCACTTTAGATTGTCCAATCTGCCCCAAATTTCTCATGTTTGATAAGAGTCCAGCCCTGAACAGATCTACATGTCAATATTGACTCATAGTCATAGCACCATCTAAAGACAACAGGAAATCAGTCTTACATGACGAACATCATCCGATTTACATGAAATTTACATGGTGTGTTCTATATGATATACAGCAACATGATGTATAATGGGTGTGTGTTCTCTAGCGCCACAGAGTGGACACAGGAAGTAATAGTTATCTCCTACATGTAATGTCCAATATTCATGAAAATGTATATCCATGTCAGTTGTCCTCTGGTAAATGTATTGCTGCATTAATATTTCCCTTATGTAGTATTGCCTACTTGCAACAGGAACTGAGGCCTAAATGACACATAGTTTATCAAATATATGCACATTTTCTGATAAGTCACATCCAGCACCATGTACTGGACACCAGAAATAATAATTTACCAAAGAGTTTCCGATAATCCTGAAAATTAAGGGCCGTGTAAATAGATTTACAGTAGTGATACCACAGCTGCTGTTCCCTCTGACACACGTGAAGTGCGAGGGCCCATTCATTCCTGCTTGCAGCTTTAATTAATATTATATTACATTGACTTACAGGTTTATTGTTATATTGGTGCTTGTTATATATGCACCATATACCATGGACACCAGGTTAGATTATTATTTTATACTTTTCAGAACCACATCTCAACATCAACTGAAAATGTGTGCTAACTATGTGGCAGTGATAAAAGAAGTGCTCAGAACTCTCATGTTTCTAATGATGTAGGTCTTTTACCCATTCCTGGCCATTACAGGAGTGGGATGTTTGTAATGATGTGTACCTATGACCTGTCATCTATGACCTCCATCAAGAGATCTTCACCTCTTAGTGAGAATCCTCCTAATGTTCTGAAGTGGCCTTGCCGTGGCTCATCTCTTGAGAGTGTGTATTGGAAAACTGGCTCCAGTCAGAGATAACTAGGGGAGCCGTATGTGTCTGTATATGATCTTGTTGTTCTCTTAGCTGTGGTATATGATGAGTGTTGGTGGTGTAGAGCTTTAAGTATTCCATATACTGCATTCTGTGTGTACACTTCCCAGATCCAGAATAAAGTACATTCAATTAAGACAATTCAATTAACATCACATTCAATTAAGACCTGGACAAAAAGTTTTATTTTTATCCTACATTGGCTATAATTAGAATGAGACTTTTCTGAAACTCTTGTGCAGACTGTGTTTCTGTAGTTACCTGGAAGTGATGGTAATGTTGGCTTTAGAGTATTCCTCAAGCATGACAGCATCAGGAGCAAACAAATACACTCTGGACTCTGTGGGACAGAGATATAAAAATAAAGAAATAGGACAATTCACAGCACAAACAGTACAGAGGTTGGCATCATTAGGTAGTATGGAGTGGCATCATCATATAGCATATTTATTGACAATTTTACCATTGTAATCATCATTAAGTGACTACATGCTTCAATGGTGACTTAACATGTTTAAACATTTTCAAAATCTGTACATCTTGATCATGTTTTTTTTTCCATTTACTGCATGAAACAACAACAGATTAATTCCTAAAACAGCCTGGTTCGATTTGATGGATAACTGGTGTTAGCACCCCTACGGTGTCAATGCAGTGGCCTTAATGAAATTCATTTTTACAGAGATATTGGATTTAATGGCCATAAGAGTCAGTCAGTCACCAGATAAGTTGATCAGCATCCACAGCAGTAGCAGATGAGCAGGTAGCCATGTTTTTGTCAAGCCCAGATCCGCCATCTCTGCCTAATGATGGATACTACCAACCTGAAGGACACAAGGAACACAAAGCATCTTGGCAATTAGCCAGAGCAATCATTCATATAAAAATGTGGAATCATTTGATGACAGCAGCCTCTGGTGAAATGTAGTGCACATGAAAGTACCGGAGTAAACACATGAGCTGGGCTGTAATTCTAAAGAAATTTTCACACTTAGAACAAATGTAGTGTACATTCCGTGTATCATCCATTCGCTCAATCACAAGTCCAGACACCTAAAGAAACTATGCCAAGGAGAAATTAAATACCATCCAGAAGTCCAGTTTGAGTAACAGATTCAGGAATTTAAATGGTTTATCAAGATGAGGTTGATGAAAAGTTGAGCCTGTTTTGCATGGTAAACGCTCTAATAAAAACAGTGCACAAAGTTGTAAATTATGCAGAGTTTGAATCAGTAAGTAAGTATCAAACATTTTACTGTCATCGTCACTGTCCTTGCACTCACTCCAGACAAACAGCATCCCTTTTTAATTATAAAAAGAGAGAATAAAACAAGAACAGGAGGAGCCTGTGATCAAACCACCAAGCCTGATTAATGGACGACCCTACTCTACCTACTGAGCCACAGAGGCCTCATTATAATTCACTTAACATTTAAGTAATACATTTATGTTAATGATAACTGTAATACCACAGGACTGGGTGGGTGGAGACTGGTTCTGTTAGGCGGCCTGTAGTAGTCAAAGAGGGCAGGGTTGAGACAAAGCAGGAGGTTGGGCTAGGACTGTCACTAGGACAAGGTTTTGTTTGTTTGTTTGTTTTTTATATGATATGCTTTGTTGAATTATGTGCATTATCCAGAATAATGTACAACTTATAACCAAGGGACACAGACACGAAATGAATAACAGAATAGTGAAATACATTAAAAAAAGAAAAAAAAAGAAGCAGCATATGTATATAGTAAAGAATATATTTTAAATAAATATAAGTTAATTCAAATCTTTCAGAAGAATTGTTAATTAGAGCAGTTTCCAAAGCTTTAACTTTTTTGGAAGACTTAACTGAATCAAAATACTTCTTCAGCTCAACTTTAAAAATAACTTGGAGGGGGCTAGCCTTATTAGGGTTCAAACCCTGAAGGGGTAGAACCCTTTTAAGATTGTGCTGGTTTATTAGTGTTCAAACCCTGAAGGGGTAGAACTCTTACAAAGGCCTTTACACACCGGGGGAATGATGAATAAATGACACGAAAATGCGAAATACTCGCCTACGACTAGTTCGCATTAAAACTATGAACACTGGCAGCGATACAAATTTGCAAGAAAAACACAGAAACACAAATTTGAGAAAGAATTTGCAACAGTGGACAGTGTTTGTAATTATAAATACATGATGATGATGATGCATATGATGATACATGATTCAATTCAATTTTTTCAACTTTATTTATATAGCGTCAAATCGTAACAAAAGTTATCTCAGGGCACTTTTCATATAGAGCAGGTCTAGACCATGCTCTTTAATTTACAGAGACCCAACAATTCCTCCATGAGCAAGCACTTGGTGACATCCGTAAGGAAAAACTCCCCTTTAATGGGAGAAACCTTGAGCAGAATCGGGCTCTAGGTGGGTGGCCATCTGCCTTGACCAGTTGGGTTGGGGGGGGGGGGGGGGGCTGGGAAGCATAATAACAACAACACTAACAATAACAACAATAATAATGATAGAGATGACTAGTAATAATAACAGCCGCAGAAGGTGTCAAGGCTGGACCACGCTGTCATCCTGTGAGATGAGAGAGCACAGGGAAGAAATCAAGTTAGAAACATGCATTAATGGTACATGAATGCATACATGAATCAATATATTACAATTATTTCCCTGCCCACTGTAGCAAGTCAGCCTACCTGCCTGCCTGCAGGCGAGCTCACAGACAGACTGGAAGCTTTGATCAATCAATGTAAATACCGTAAATAGGTTCAAAACACATACAGACATTGCTTTTTCACTGCGTAATATACGCATTCTGTGTGAAAGTACTCATGACAAAAACAAACTGATGTGTGAATTAATCTCACAAAAAAATTCCCCGGTATGTGAAGGCCTTAAGATTGTGCTTGTTTATTATTCTTTGTCTTCAGCTGTGGCTCAAATTGCCCTAAGCTGGAATGAGCTAAAACCATGAAACTTGGCACAATAACTGAAAATGATGCGCATGTGCTTCTCAAGAAATATAAGCCCAATAGGCCAGATGGTAGTGCTGTAATTAATTCCATTTTTGAAAGGCCACGCCCCTCACACCATAAGTCCAATTTACTTGAAATTTGACAAACAAGTCCAGTTTAATGTGCTCTACAAAAAAGCCTCTAGGACCATAAAAGTCTGCCATGGTGGATTTTTTGCTCATTTGCATAAACCGTAAAATGAAGAGCTTTTTGAATTTTGACTCTATCAACACCAAATTTGGTATACAGCCTTGCAGGACTGAGATACAAATTTCTATGATAAATGAGCAAGTCTGGTTGAAAAACATGGCTGCCATCAACCAAAATATCTTCGCAAAGGGTGGGGTTTAGAAATTATTTGCTATAACTCACTAAGTGTTTGTCCAATCATCATAAATTTTGGTGCATATGTTCAGTCCATAATTGAGAATAGGTCTACCACAGCATTTTGAGGCCAACCTATAGGGGGTGCCACAAATGCCGCAAACGCGCATATTCTGTTCTCTGCTTTGATTCATGTGCAATGATGCCATCTGTTGGACTTCTCTTCTCTATGTCCTGTTGCACACAGGAAACAGGAAACAGGAAATAGGTAGTAGTCTCCCATCTTTTCGTTCCTTTGTTTGCCAACCATGCACCAACACCAGAAGCAATCGTTTTCAATCCTGGCTTGTTCTGCTGAAGAAAGCAATGGCTTTTAAAAGTTTACTTTCTTTACTTTATGTATAGAATCCTATATTGAAGAGTATTCCTGATGGTTGATTGACACCGTAGCAATTGTGAACATTCAGTTTGCCAGCATGTCACTATGTTGCAGCATAGATAACATACAGTATATATGATCTGTAGTAACATTAGCTGAGCCCAAATATATTGTTTATATGTTTTACCCTATATGTTTCACGGTATCAAGATTAGTTTATTCTTATCTACATTTATTTGTTTTTAGCACCTATTGTAAGGCTATTAGGTTAGCTCTGTGCATGGTGATTCTGTAAAAGATTTGTGCATTTTCCTTTTCTTCATAGTTTCACTTTTTTTTTTACAACTACTGCAGTGCCCATTCAAAATGTGCCTGTTCGGGATGGGCCGATTTCTGATAGTTGTGCCCATGCCCTAAACACCTCTCACGCAGACTATCGGCAGACATTACAATTTACCGTTGTTCCCTAGATGCCTCACACACAGGCTATCATTAGACGCTATAATTTACCCATGTTCCATAAACACCCACATGCAGGCTATCAGTAGATGCTACAATTTACTGATACTCCATAAATGCCTCACATGCAGAATATTTGGAGACTACAATTTTGAGTTGAGCTGAAGTTGATTGGATGAACTGTAGTGGCTGTTCAAAATGTGCCTAAGACATCCTGCACTATGTCTTGAACATACATACAAAGTTCCCGTATGTGAGGAACGGGAATAGAGTTTAGCTCTCTAAACCTTTTCAATTCATTCTCTATGGTAGTTCATCACTACAGGTGTAATCCCACCTTTCACATCAATGGAATTGCAATGGCAGACTGGCGCTGTTCCGTATTTCCACTCATTAACTTCCCAGGCAGAGGAAGAAGCAAATCAATGTTGTAGAAGCAAACATTGTTTATGAGGTATTTTTATATATTTCTGAACGTGCCTGAGAACTAAGTCTTGCACGTACATGCAGAGTTTTATTCACAGTAACGTTACACAGTTCAATAATGGCACTTAAGTCTCTTAAATGTTTTCAAGTCATTAACACTATGCGGGTTGCAATGACAGAGTGGCGCTGTACACATTTCTGCTCATTGACTCCACGGGCAGAAGAAGAAGCAAATCAACATTGTCAATGTAATTTATGAGGTATTTTTATATATTTCTTGAGAACCACTCACCCAAACAATTTCACACATCGACATTCAATCCTTAAGCCAGGTATGAAGTAGATCTGATGAACGGTTCTCAAGATGCGCTAAGGACAAACTTACATACATGCATACTGACCACGGATGTATTACAAGAGCTGGATAGGGCGCCACTGCTCAGCCTTGCAGCAGTTGGGTTGGTTTTTCCCAGTCGCCAATTGCGGTATTGGAGCGAAAAATCCCCCTGCGGCCCAAAAAGCATTTTGCACATAGACTACCATTATAAAAGAGTCCGTGAAACTGTTGACAGGACGCTTCGAACTGCAAACAATGTCAATTATGACTCTTTCTATAATGAGCTTTTGATCCATGGAGGTTTTATATTTGTAAAACTTTCCTCGAGCCGAGAAAAACAATTTAAAAATCTGTGACATCATCACGATATAAAGTCTATGGGCTGAGCGGGAACTTGCGGGCGGGGCCAGCGGGGGAAACATTACTGTGCACATTCAGAGGGCCGCACAACACAGAAGCAAACCCGCACCAGGCAAGCAATTGCTATAGGACTGAATGGGCGCCATTTTTAGTCCGGTATCCAGCTCTTATAATACATCCATGATACCGACAGACAGACAGATTCCTTGCTTTATACATGAGAAGAATGTGATGGCACTGTGAAAGTCATTACAGTCAAGAGCTAAGACGCTAACTTCCTGACTCGTTAATGAATGGAGGTTGGCTGGCTGTCAGTCTACCTTCCACTACTCAACAAACACGTGAGGAGGACAGTTACAGTGTATCTAAAACTCTGTGGACAGAATTTCACCAAAATTGGAGTGCATGTTCTGGGGGTGAGTATTCATTAAAATCTGAAGCGCCATATTGATTGGTGCAATTGGGCATGGCCTATCACAACAGTCCCTCCAGGAGCACCAGAGAGACCCCACTCTCCCCTGGAGCACCAGACAGACCCCACTCCCCAGGCGCACCACAGAGACCACCAGCCTCTCCAGGAGCTAAACAGAGACCACCAACCTCTCCAGGAGCACCAGCGAAATCCCAGTCCTCCCCAGCAGCACCAGAGAGACCTCCAGCAGAAGCAGTAGCATCCCTACTATCAGTGTCTATACCCTCACCACCACCCACAGTGACACTGGGCTACTCACTAGCAGCAGCGACACTGGGCTACTCACTAGCAGCAGCTCCTTCAATCACAGCTGTCTCATAACCAGTGGCAGAAACAGCAACAGTATTACGAACAAGAAGATCATCCTCATAAACAATCAGTACTACAGTCATATACCCTCCCAAAAAGAACTCCCCACACAGAGAGATACCTACACTGCAGTTGCTTCCACAACAAAGGTTCCTCTAGAGCAAAACCAGTTAAAAGACATTATTAATTTGTCACAAAGTTAATAAGTTAAACTGGCCATCTGGTACAATTTAGTTTAGTACAGTACAGATTTTTCATTCAAATGTGTTTGGTTGTATCTTTAATGCTTTATTGTGAAACACTACTTATTTAAATGAGAGAATAGCATCCTTTTCAGTTAGTAGTTGGAATATTCAGGGATTGAACTCTTCAACTTTTGGATTGAAGACTACAAGCCCTGAATTAATAGACCGTATGAACAACATCAATCTAATTATCTTACATGAAACATGGAGACACAATAACACCCCCTAAACTGCCCAAGTAACTACATTGAACTGAGTTTAACCTCCTTAAAATATTCCTACATAAAAAAAATGGAAGACAAGACAATCTGGGGAAATAATTATTTGGTATAAATGGGATCATCATAATTATATATCACTAGTCAAAAAAGGGAAAACTCATATTTGACTAAAAATCAGCAGGGTACTTCTTGAAAACACTAAAGATATTTATTTGGGTGCAATCTATTTACCACCTTCAGGCTCCCCATATTATTCAGAGGAATATCTTCATGAACTCCAGAAAGAAATACTTCACTTCCAGTCACTTGGCTTTGTATTGTTATGTGGGGATTTTAATGCCAGAACTGGCAAGGAGAATTACGTTATTGATAAAGATGGCAGTAATCATTTAGATGTATCTCCTCTATACCAACCCCCTGTTACAAAGCAAAGGCATTGCTAATAGTGAATAAGAGTGGAAAAGAAATTTTTGCAAATGTGTAAATCCCTGAGAATATACATTGTTAAAGGTAGGACCTGAGGAGATACCTTGGGAAGGTTTACCTACTGGTCTGTGTTGGGAAATAGTGTCATTGATTTTGCAATCACAGTCCAGAAAACATAAATGCATTCACAGTGTTATGACAGCATCCCATATCAGACCACAATCAGATAACACTGTACTTGGAAAAAAATGAAGACCCACACCCAGACACCTACCCCTAATGACAACCTATTACTCCTCCCAAAACACTAGAAATGGACAGAGAAAAGCCGCACTGATTCCACCAATTCATTTAACAACACTAACATCCAAAACATGCTAGATAACTTTCTATGTAAACAATACCTAGTAAAGATAGCAAAAATCTGGCCACAAAAGATTTGGATCACATATTTATGAAATTGGCTAGAGTCAAAAATGAAGAGACAAAAAAAAGGCTAAATACACAGATGATGAATTACTCAAAATTGAAAAGGCAATAGACCAAAACTCTTTTTGGAACCTGTGGAAAAAAATGAATTCAACCAAATATAAAGATAGCATTGCAATAAAGAATGGCAATGTCTCAAAAAAACTATTTCTAAAATTTATATCAAAATAGCACTTCATGCTCGGGCCCTAATAATAATAATAATCCACTCAAAAACAATAGGTTCCTGGCACTTTTAGTGCCACGGACCGTTGGACCCCTGACACTTTTGTACTCGGGCCCTATATAGACTAGAATGCTATAATTTACTGGACAGATAATTTAAATTAGCCCAATGTTTAACTCAAAGAAAACATCCTATAAAAAGACAAACTCTAACTAGATATAGACTAAGTGACCATGAACTCACTATTGAAACTTGTCACCATAAGAGAGAATGGCTAGAAAGAACACACAAGTTGTCCAAAATACAAAGAAATTAGAGAAGATTTCTTCCTCGAATTCAACCAGAAAATTCCAGACTTTCTTACCCTCCCAAAGGACAGACTTCTGGGAGAAGACATCACTTCAGTAGAACTGACAGGAGTATATGTTCCCGCATGTCACAAAGAAGAAGACATATTTCAAGATAGAAGATACTTTTATAGATACTTTTAAGACTTTGTAAGATACTTCCTTTTCTCTTATTTCATTTCAGAGAGAGAGAGAGACCAAATTACCCTCTTCCTCAAACACAACAATATCACACACACAAAACCCAGCAAGCTGTACACCATACCCAGGACATAAAGATGAGTCCCAGACAGCACTGAGCAATACTAAGAGGCTAGCAATAGTGAGGAGATTCAATTATTACTACAAGACTTTATAGAATACCCCTACCCTCCCACTACTGAAGGTGTATGTGAGGCTGTCCGCAATATAAATTACATCTTCAATACAACAGCAAATAAAGCTAAATTGAAACTACATACAAATGAAAGAAAAACAACAAAAAAGAACCATTGGTTTGACAAAGAATGAAAATTATCTAACCAGAAACACAGAGCTCCTACAAATAATCATATACGTCTTCAGTACTGTGAAGCACTTACGACATATAAAAATACAATCAGAAGCAAAAAGATAAAGCATACTGTGAAACAGCTGTGCCCACTTGAAGGGAGTATAGAGTCTAACTCCTTCTGGGACCAGTGGAACTCTGTCTGTCAGTCTGAGCCTGAGGAGCTGGCCATACAAGACGGACACATATGGACTCGATATTTTCACACCTTATTTGGGCCAAAACCACCAGGAACTGACTTACAAACCAAACAAATACTGGAAAAACTACTAAATATGGAATTGATATTCAAAGACCACCAGAACCCCCTAGATTTCCCCGTTACAATCAACCATCTGAAAACAAAATTGAAGACCCTCAAAAACAAAAAAGCATGTGGGCCTGATGGGATACTAAACGAAATGCTGAAATACAGCACAGAAAAATTCCAATTGGCTATTCTAAAATTATTCAACTTAATGCTGAGTGTGGGATATTTTCCTGAGAGTTGGAATAATGGTATAATTACACATATATTTAAAAGTGGAGACAGATTTGACCCTCAAAACTACGGAGGGATATGTGTCAGCAGCTGTATGGGCAAGCTGCTCAGCAGCATCATCAACTCCCGTATGGTTGAGTTCCTCAATGAGCACAATGTCCTGCATAAAAGTCAGATTGGATTCATGCCTAACCATCGCACATCTGACCATATCTTCACCCTCACCACTCTCATTAACACATATGTGCACCAAAATAAAAATAAAATTTATTCATGTTTTGTAGATTTCAAAAAGGCCTTTGATTGTATTTGGCATGAAGGGCTCTTTTATGGATTATCAGAGAGTGGTATAGGCGGTAAAACCTATGATCTAATTAAATCAATGTATATGAATAATAGATGTGCAATTAAAATTGGAAACAAAAGAAGCAGTTACTTCAAAGAGTACCGTAGGGTGAAACAGGGCTGCAGTTTGAGCCCAACCCTCTTTAACATATATATAAACATATTTGCAGAACAACTGCAAACATCCACAGTTCCTGGTGTGACTCTGCAGGACACAGAGGTCAAATGTCTGATGTTTGCTGATGACCTAGTTCTCCCGTCTCCCTCCAGAGAGGCTTACAGCAGAGCCTGGACGTCCATGTCTGACTGGACACATTCAGTCAGACATGGGCTCTAACTGTAAATATGAACAGGACCAAAATATTGACATTCCAAAAAAGATCCAACTCCCAGAAAAATAAATTCACATTAGGAAATATAGAAATTGAGCATACAAAACATTATACATATCAAGGCCTGAATATCAGTTCCACTGGACATTTTGGCCTGGCTGTGAATGAGCTGAAGGAGAAGGCAAGAAGAGCTTTCTACACCATCAAAAGAAAAATACCAATTGACCTTCCAAAATTCATAATTCAGTAATAGACCCAATAATGTTATATGATATTGAAGTGTGGGGTCCACTTACCAGCCAAGACCTCCCAAAATGGGAAAAACACCCGTTAGAAGTCCTACATGCAGAACTGTGCAAAAACATACTGAGAATCCACAGACACACAGCCAATAATGCATGCAGGGCAGAACTTGGTCAATATCCTTTAACAATTAAAATTCAGAAGCGAGCCATCAAATTTTATAAACACTTCCAATCTAGCGACCCCCAGTCCTACCAGTACAAAGCCCTTCTGTGCCATGAGTTGAACAAATATCACAGTCTCCTCTGCCGGCTGCTGCTGAAGCTCTGCCCACACACACCAAAAACAATCTGGCCCAACCAAATCATCTCAAAACAAAAAGAAAATTATATCAAATATTGGAACTAAACCACAAAATTACAAAGTAAATTAGAATTGTATTTGGCCCTAAATAGAGTACACGGTGGCTGAGTGCCTGACCACTGTGACTGATAGAAAACTGAGAAAAACGGTGACAATGTACAGACTGTGTGGACACAACCTGGCCATAGAAACAGGCCGTCACAGGCAGAACAGGCTCCTCAGGGAGGCCAGGCTGTGTTCACTTTGTCATAAAGGAGAAGTTGAGACAGAATCTCACTTCCTATTATACTGTGACAAATATAAAGATTTGAGAGAAGTTTTCTTTGAAAAAATAAATCATATATATCCTGAATTTATCCACCTCCCTGATCTTCAGAAACTGTCCTATCTATGTGGGGAGAAAAGTCAATGTGCAGTAAAAGCTGCAAAATATATTAAGTCTTGTCATAATCTGAGAGAAATAAGCTCTGTAGTAAATGTTTCTGTGTGATTACATCTGTAAAAATACCTTTTATTATTTTGTATTTAATATTATTGTTTATAATATTATAATGAGAGAGAGAGAGAGAGAGAGAGAGAGAGAGAGAGAGAGAGAGAGAGAGAGAGAGAGAGAGAGAGAGAGAGACAACCTTGTGACAGCAACCTTAATAGATAAGCATGGACACACTGACACTGGTTACCATCTATATCAATCAATCCAGCAATCCACACCACAAAGGTAGGATGATAAAATATGCTTTCACTCACCAAAGCTGATGGCTCACTTGAAAAGAAAGGCGGCATAGTGACTCTTCCTATGGGCTTCTTCTCGATGACTTAGGGGATGAAGTCGTGTAGCTGCTGAATTAGCTGGCTTTTGATGGACAGCATGGCCAATAAGTTGAGTTGCAGCTGTCCCATGGTATTGCAAGTGAAAGTTTTTATCCTCTTCAAGTTGGAAAAGTTCCTCTCTGACTCAGATGTCATCATAGGAGTTGTTAATAGGAGTTGTTATGATCATTTTCAGCAGAGTGATGGTCTCAGCAAAAGCCTCCTCTAAGTTGTACTCATGGATGGATGTCAGAGAGCGAGCTGTTAACCACCTTTGCAGTGATCAGGTGGTCACTGTGAAAACCTCTGTTCCACCAGAGATGACTGTGTTGCATGCACACATGGTCTCGAAAACACATCTGAATATTCCCAGTGCTGTTTCACATTTTCCACACAGTTTAACACATGTGATGATCTGACTGAGCTCGTCCCTGTTTTCCTCCACCTGTTTGTTATGCTGCTCAATTGAGCGCCTGTTTGCACTGTCAATTTGGGAAGCTACTTTTACCTTTACAAGTAAGCCCAATTTCACATCATTGTCCAGATGACTCCTGCCGCTCTCATAAATTGCAATCCTCTCGGAAAGATGTTTCAAAGTCATGTAATCCATAAACCAGAATCCCATTCCTTTATTTAAAAACCTTTGTAAAGATTAAAAAACAGAAACTTGTGCGTTTCATTATTTAAGCATACAAGCTGCACTAGAATAACAGTTACAAATTAAATATTGGCCTGTAGCCTTAAAGTAGACAGCAAAGCAGTCCAAAAAAATTCAAATTCAAATTAGAGGAACTGTATGAAATGTCATGCTGTAACAACCATAGATGATAAAAATAATGGATGTAGACACCATGACCATATTTGGATGAGAGCGTGGAGCTAGGGAGGAGGTCCCCAGGGTCCAACTGCAGCACCTCACACACTACAGTGGTAGCAACTTGTCAATCATAAGGTAGCCCCACCCTAATAAAGCATACCCTGCTTTATTGTCTAAATGCCATGATTTACAAAATGAACATTATACTGTATTGAAGAAGACTTGAAACTAGTGATTGAGACCATGAACACATTAGGAAAGTGTTTACTGAGGTAATAAATCAAGTGAGAACTAGGGCCATTTTCTCTGACTTCTATACAAATGGACTTCTTTTTTTGGAGCCAGTGGAGTCACCCCTGCAGGCCATTAGGGAGAATGCCATTTTAAGGCACTTCCGCATTGGCTTCACTTTTCAGACCTGAAACTATAGGCTTGGCAACAACAAATACAACTGTGTGATTATGTGCACACTTAGAATTGGTAAATCTAAACCCATGATTTGAAAGGTTTTGTTGTTTAATAAATGAAATTCTAAATTAATGTTTTACAAATTTTTGCTAGGATTCTTTTTTTTTTATTACTAAGTAGTTATAATAGTAGGGGAGAATGGGGTAAATAGAGCCAGTGGGTAAAATGAGCCACCCCCTTTATCTAAGTAACCATAAGCAAAAGTAATCATGTGACCACAAATTAAGAAAGAATAGTTCACATTACTCAATCCATCTTAAAAAAGATTTTTGTCATGCCAAGTGAATTCATCATGTTACTAAAGTTATCAGTCTTGTATCTTAATTTAAAAAGATAAGTTTTGGACATTGTTACATGTTAATTTAAGTCAGTGTAAGCTACAAAACAAGGTCAAAAACTAATTGTGGATCTAAGCCACTGTGTGAAATAGTTTTGTCAAAATGGAGGTTGTGGGGTAAAATGTGCCAGTGATGTTGGGGCAAGTTGAGTCAATGGCTCAATTTACCTCCAAAATTATTTTCTGATATTCTAGAGACTAGAGACACTTTTCATGTTTGATCCATGTTACATGTTACAATACAAGTGCTACAATGTTGATAAATAAATACCTAATTGTTGACTAATGTTAAATTTAAGCCACAAACAAACATGCTGTACATACGGACAGGGGACAAATTAAAGGAAAAGCCAACATAAAGTGTCTTAGTAAGGTGTTGGGCCACCACATGCTGCCAGAACAGCTTCAATACACTTTGATGTGTCCGAAATCACGCCCCATTTACTATATAGTGCACTATGTTACATATACCCTCCGCCATTGTATTTCAGTGTCTGAATACTGAGTGTGTAAATATATCCACTAGGCTATATAGTGCCCTCAAAAATTCCATTTAGAGTCTGTTATATAGGGAGGCATGACTGAGTGAATAAGAGTGATTTCAGAGACAGCAGCAGTCTGAAGCAGCAAGGCAGGGACCAATGAACATGAATTAAAATCCTAACACAAATGATGTAATTTAGGAAGATACAATATTCATAGATTATCAATTATAACAGATAATTTGAGAGTTAATAATGACATAATTTGTTTGTACAGTTCTTTCTGGTGATGGCCACTAACTTGTCGTGGAAAGTCAGTTGCAGCTGCCACCGGAAGTACCACTGCTAGCTGCCACTATTTGAGCCAGCCGTTACTAGATCCGATAGCTACGGCATAGGAATCGGCAACGGCATAGGAAACGGCTTAGGAAACGGCTTATGCCACTGGAGAAGGAGTGGCCTACCATCAGCCACTTTTCGATTTCAGTGTTACTCTTCTAATTTGCGGTTTTAGTTTGTCAGCTCTTTAATTTTATTCCATCTTTACTTGGCTTCGATGTGCCGTATGTATATGGGAAAAGTAGATTTTACGTCTGAATGCTTTCAGTCCCACCATTTTCACTCTTCGCGCACATCTATATCCAGTCCGAGAAAAGGCTGTAGGCCTAGGCTATATAAGGAGGTAAAAGATTAGAAGTAGTAACATTAGTAGTATTAAAATATTCGTTCATGGCTTAGGCTAAATAATTTTATAGGCTAATTTGAAGTGATTACAGAAGTATAAACAAAGGCAAAGCTAAGTAAACAATGTAAGAATCGAAGGCTTTCTACTGTTCATTTCGAAAGGTGATCTATCGTTATCACAGCTCCAAAAAGCAAACTCAATTTCACGTTAGGGCCAAATATGTTGTCAGTATGAAAGAACAACTAAGTGTTTGACCACAAAACTTGCACTATAACCACAGCAGATCATTGCTTTGCTCATCCATTTGGTCTCGGAGAATGCGTTCATTCTACAGACACCTATTACAGCATATTAGTATACTAAACGAGCTTCATGAAAGCGTGAATTTGCTTTACCTGAACCAGTAAAAATTATTCAACTCACCGCAGCTGTTTCGAGCGTTTCCTTATTCGCAGGTCACAAGACTAATCGAAATTGGCCGGAACGATTCTGTGCTTTACTTTGTTCCAGTAGGACATTAATTCGGCGGACTCCAGTATTTGACCTTCTAGTGAAGTGCTTCCTGTCAGGGCATGCGGATTCGTGTCCACTCGGCCGTTGTTGGATGACTTAGATACACGCTTTGGTTTACAGTTGTACTAATCGCGAACATGTCTTTAATGAAGCTTCGTGTTCCACATCGTTTGTTATCGCGGTAAGACTCACAGAGTAAGGTTTGAAAATGCATGCGAAATACAGATTCCAAAAGTAGGGATCATGTTAGTTTGCTGTCAAACATTCTATAAATTAATGGAGAGAAGGGGTCACATCAAACTGTCAGTCTGATACTGAATTGCTTAACGTGAAATGGCACACATTAGTTAACTTGCTACATGACAGCATTTACTCTATAACGTTACTTGCATGATAGAAACAGACTTCGCCTTAAGTGTCACTTAAGGTCGTTTTTGATGTGGTACATATCTGACATTTACTGTATATTTTGTTTGTGTGGAAATGGTGGGCGTGTGTGTGTGTACGGGCAGATGTGTTTGCTCTGTGTTCACCCGGACAGGTTACTTGTCAGTGCTCAGTCAGGCTTCCCTTCTCCACACACAAACTCCTCAACTGAACTCCAACAGGACGTCAGTGGTCCGCTGTGGCCGACAGAGATATGAGAGACTGTACCCTGTGATGCTGGTCCGGCCTGATGGATCCACAGTCAGCATCAGATACAAAGAACCCCGACGTATCCTTATGGTTAGCACACTACCTCCTTCACTCTCTGCTCTGTTTCTATTCAGTGCTTTCTAATTGCCACTTATTTGTGGGGGTACACTTTACTGGGGGACTCACGTGATTTAAGCATTGCATTTCCATAGATTTGGGGACTTGCAGAGATAAAAGTAAAAAACTGGTAAAAATTGAAGCAGCAGAGGCTGTGACATCCTGAGTTTTAGTCCCTTGTATGCGTTGAGTTCTGTCTCCAATCCAAAGCTGAGATAACCCTGATGAAAGGACATTATCAGGGTTATTTTCTCTGACTTGACAAAGCACCATCAAAATCATCATACAGCTGATTTCACTGGTTGAGTAGTACTCTCATAATGATTTAACTGATATATTCATTATATTTATTTAAATCTTTTCATTTAAAACATTTTGCAACACCTGTTCTGTCATAACCCTAACCCAATCCTGTTAATACTGACTTGCTTAAGATAAAAAGGTGTACTGATCCTATAGCAGATGAGTTCATGAATGTATTTATTGGCATTTATTCATGTGTTTTCAAAGATGCCAGTCGATCTGTCTACTCTGTCTGAAGAGGATCGTCGAGCGCGACAGAAAAAGAGAGAAGTGAAGAAGACAACAAAACAGACAGCAGTTCACTATGAAGGCGACTTCAAAGCTGACAAGTACAGCCACTTCTGGAAGAAGAAATAACTTCTTTATATGTTTTATTTGTAGCTTCCATTTGTCCATATGCATACAGTGTGTCTTACTGGATTGTTTGCATGCCAAGAAAGATATTCTTCCAAAAGATCAAATTGTGGGACACTGAAACCCAGACTAATGTTATTTTTAATGGCAGGATGTCTGACTGAATACCACACATAGCAGGGGGAACTCTGCTCTGTGTTTTACTTATACTTTGGGGTTACTTCTCCAGAGACTTAAATAACAATAAAGTTGGAAACTGTAACAGTATTTAGTTAATTGTTTTAAAGCTGTGTATTTGTGGTGACTTTTCATAAAAGACAAACTTGCTGTTGGATGCTATACAAATTCTGCTGTTGAAAATTGACGATGTCCTTGTTGGGCTGCATATATGCCCTGCAAAGAAGACAGAGGCAATATACTGCACTTGCTGCAGCAAGCAGGAGCTTTTCATCTCTACTCTTGGATGACATGATAAATAAACTCTCCACTCAAAAATAAGCTTTTTGATTAACCCCTCCTAAGAGCATTGACTTAACAGACTGAATTAATAAAGACTCTCTGTGCATTGCTGGATTTGGAATCATTCATGTACATATAGTACAGTTTAGAACACACAGTGCTCAATTACATACATAAATGCCCAGCAACAGGAATATGTGTAATCAATCAGAACCAGTGAAAATGTATTCTTTTTTAATGTATGTAATTAGGAGTTAGGAGAACTTGTTGACTGAAGGAAGCAAAATAAGTTAATGTGGCATTAGACAGTCTCCTTGGAAATATTATGGTCAGTCATTTAATAAAAAAGAATGAAAAGTACTCACACTCTGCAACCTTGTTCCCAGTTCTTATGATTCTACATGGACATGACAACATTTCAACCACTAATGGTCATCCTCTGGATTGTGAACACACATAAATAAGCTGTGATGACATGGCATTAGTGAGTTGGATAACAAGATACAAGTGAGGACAAAAAAAACCTAATTTAATTCATTACTGGAGTGGTACTATGAAAATAACATCAACATCAAATTATCAGAGAAGATGCATATATAAACACAATTGTATGTATGCATGTTATCTTAAAACAAAAGTTTGAGTCATACAATATATATGAGATGCCCTTTACCTTTTGATAGGAGTGAGACGTGAGCCACGATTTGCGTAAAAACTCGTAGGCTACTCATCGTTTGAGTCATAACTCAGAGAAATCTGAACACAGACGATAATACATCCATGAAGAGCACCGGGCTTTGAATCAAATTTGACATGGCGGCCAAACCCTGTAATTACAAAATCACGTGAATCACACTGACCAGAATTTAGAATTCACCAAAGCCAGAATTCGGAGTTTACTGTCAGAATTCTGAGATTAAATTCAGACGCTGCATCCATAGCCTACTATGCACTACATACTCAATATGTGTACTATTGTTCAGCATACTTTTGTGTGAATAAACAGTAGTATGTATCTTTTCGGACACAATGATCTGTAACTATCACTGTAACCATAAAGTCTGAAAAAATTAAAAATTAAAAATATATTACGCCTGGCAAAGTGAAATCTTACTTGAATTGAAGCATTATTGATGTTACGCTAGAGCTGCCTCGGTCACTGTCCGCCATTGTCTGTAATGTTATTGTTGTCATCCTCACTACTGCATTGCATTGTTGGATATTTATGCCGGTGTAGTGTGTAGCCAGAATTCTGACTCTAAAGTAAACTAGGAATTCCGACGGAGGTCAGAATTCTGAGATTAAAATCAGTCAATTCTGACTTTAATTATGAGATACAGAAGTCATGATTATAAGAATTCTGAGTTTATTCTCAGAATACTGACTTTTTTTTCTCAGGACTTTGACTTTAAATTCGGAATTCTGACTGTAATCACAGAATTCTGACTTAAAATTCGGAACTCAAATACATTTTTCACGTGGCCCTAATCTTCCATATAAAAGAGACGTCTGTAAATCATGGATGTATAATAAGAGCTGGATAGGGCGCCACTGCTCAACCTTGCAGCCAATTTTTCCCAGTGGCCATTCGCGGTATTGCAGCGAAAAATCCTCCTGCGGCCCAGAAAACATTTTCCCCATAAACCACCATTGTAAAACAGACATCTGTAAATTTGACAGGACACCTCGAACTGCAAACAACGTCAATTATGACTCTTTCTATTGAGAACTTTTGATTCATGGAGGTTTTATATTTGTAAAACTTTCCTCAAGCCGAGAAAAGCGATTTAAAAACCCGTGACCTCATCACAATTTAAGGTCTATGGGCCGAGCGGGAGCTCGGGGGCGGGGCCAGCCGGGTAAACACTACTGCCCACATTCAGTGGGCCGCACAACGCGGAAGCAAACCTGGAAGCTAGAAACTTTTTTTGGCGTATGCACCAGGCGAGCAATTCCTGTAGGACTGAATGGGTGCCATGTTTAGTCCGGTATACAGCTTTTATAATACATCCATGCTGTAAATTAGCGGATAAAAGTTCTCTTTATACACCCATGATCTCAACGCTGTACTTCCTGTTAACGTCCCCAAAGCATTATGTGAACTGTAGTTCCAGAAGTGACAGAATGATTAAATGATAATGATAAAATGATTAAAACCGAAGTAAGACAAGGAACAAAGAATCATAATAATTGAGCAGGCAAAATCCATTAATAGCTTATTAACGTTGCACTATCAATAATCTGACACTCCTCTTTCATAGGTAGCCTAACCTAGATGTTGTCCTGTGTTGAAAACCAGTGGACCAACAGCAAATAAACCAGTAATAGTGCAAAAAAAAATTAAGGTATAGTAGTGAAATGGTAATGATATGTAATGTTTATTAGAAAATCAAAAGTAACAGAATACTTCAATGTAAATTTCACAGATGCTGTGCAATAGCCTATATCGCTGAGCTGCAAAGGATGCGGTGGAGTCACTCATGGAGCATCAGGACATGCAATGGGCCCAGTGCAACAATGCAGTAAACTTAATTAAGGGTATTATGTGTTATCGTTAAAGTTTTTGTAAGTATACCTCGGCATAGCAATGGGTGCATATACCTGATTGAATTAACCACCCCTGGAGCATGCTAAATGACCCAAATCAAACACACCTGCCCACCAGCTTCCCACAAGTGCATTCATGAAAACTGAATAGGAAAACACAAAATTGAATATGATTCTTTGTTTTGTATCGCCGTCAACTTACAGTGAGGTCTGCGCTCTGTACTTTTTATGACCAAAAAAACAAAACAAACTTGCGCGCATATAGCCAGATTCTTTCCCAACAAATATTTTCAACACATGTGGACCAATATGATAAGGCAGTGTATTTATAATGTCTTGTTGAAAAAGTTGAGGATTGCCTTATTTTTATTCTTAGTTTGCCATGAAAAACAAGTTTTCCCAACAGTTGTTTAGTTGCATCTAACAGTATAGGGTGATTGTGACTTCCATTTTATACTGATTTCTGATCATCCTAATTACTGTAGCCTAATTTTGTAGCTATTTCTAGTCTTTTCTTGGTGTACTTCCTGCATATGATGACATCTTGCACAGTTTCTGCTTCCTGACACTGTTCACAATGGCCTGTGGGATGTATTGTACGTATTTCACATCCATCAACCTATCAACCTCAGGACGTTCGATTAAATTAATAATGATACCATGCCATTATAATACCATTCCACAAAATTCCATCCACAATATTCAGTGACATTAATATATATCTCCCAGTGTCTCAAATCAAGGAAGAAATAAAGCGAATTAAATCAATTAGCGTCATCATGTCTGTCCTCTAAAATGATGATTGATTATCACCTTAAACTTTTCTCATAATAATAAGATCAGGATCTCGTAATTACGACATTATCTCAAAATTACAAGAAAATATCTCGTAAGCCATAATTTTGTTCTAGTAATATATTTACTAGATCTTTTCTCTTAATTATAAGATAGTAAGCCATAATTATGAGATACGGAAGTCATGATTATGAGATAAGACCTGGCTTTCTATTCAGTGCCAGTCATTATATGGTGCCAATCCACACTCCATTCCAGTAGGTGACGGTAATGAAATATAAACTGGCTTGCAAGCCGCTAAAACATACAGTGAATTTATTTCTCGCGAGAATTCCGTTCATTTGAGCGTGTCCTTGCAAGTCAGAAATGGGGTACTGGGACCTACCAGAGGGCACAGACTGCGTCGAAAAAACATGGATCACTACCAAACTCGCCACCGCTTTGGGTAAATATCACCATTCATTACACAATGTCGAGTCATGCTGGCTAAAGATGCATGGTGTTGTGCTGGGTAGTGACATTTAACTGTGCGATAACCTAAGGTTTTCGCTAATGCTAAGGCTTTTTAGCTAGCTGGTTAGCCCAGGACTATCATGAAGTTATGGTATGCATTCTGGTTACAACTCAATGCTAAGCTAAACCAATTTGATTTAGGTTTAATTTTTCGAATTTTGATGTTTGGTGTTGTTGCAGTACATGTGCTCTAAAGCCCCAAATAGCCAATGTGTGAGGTCTCCAACTAATAGTATGTTTCTTGCTGCTAACAGTGAGCTAATACACAGAAATCTCTTGCCATGCACAAACTTTATACGGTCTATCCATTTCAACACGAGATCAATTTTTTTCTGCCACAGTACTGAAAGTCTTCTTAGCTTTTTTGTTCCTCTCATCTTTAGTTAACGTGACATACTGCTTAAGTTCAATAAAACACAAGGAAGAGGTTGCAGCCAGACTGTTTAGATTTGTTAATGTGAAATTTACCGAGAATGTTAAGCAGCCGAGTTTTACAGGAATGCAATGGAATTAATTTTTTATACTGGGTAGTTTTATTAACTTTTATCAGAGACAAAGAGATTCGCTTTGGATAATCCGCTGTTACTGGTGAATGGGGCCGTTTTCAGTTAATGTTAGTGCTCAGGGAGTTATTTTAAACCCAGCTGAAGCGTCTGTCGGTGGGTGGAACCGCCATCGGCTTCAGCTTCAGCACCAGCTGTTCGATTGGGAGGACGGATAGAGTCAATAGACACGGCACCGGCAGCAGCCGACACCAGCCGCTAGATTTGTCACAATACCAGAAATTTAGTACCAGTACCAGTGAAATTCCACGATTCTCGATTCCCAACCGATACTACGGCAAAAACAGAAACAATACAAGAAATCCCATGTACTTGAACATACACTCCTGTATTAAAAAGATTTGAACGTTATAAAACAACAACAGTGGCATGTAGCCTTCAAGTATTTGAAACAAACAATACTGTGCTTAATTACAAACAATCAACTTTTTATGATGGCACAGTATTGCAATTGCAATTGAGACATGAAAAAAATATGGAAATAATGAATAGATATAATAAATAAAGTGAAACTATTATTAACATTGCAAAAACAGTGGCATGTAGCCTTCAGGTATTTAAAACAAACAAAACTGTGCTTAAAATACAATCAACTTTTTATGATAGCACAGCATTACAATTGCAGTACCTGGCCAAGACATGAAAAAAATAAAATAAAAAGGTAAACATTTTTATTAGAATAAGAAAAACACTGATCAGGCTCCAAGTGTCAAGTCCAGCACTGGCATATAGCCTTAAAATAAGAAAAGCAACTGACACAAGTTGAAGAACTGCAAAGCAACTGAAAACTAGCTGTTTCAAATCAGTCTCTGACTTTTTTATGGCCCGTCTTGGCTTGAGGCCTCTATTTGTCTTGGTACATGGGTTCCACTTCCATCATCAGCAGCATCCTTACTTGGTCCAAAAGCCTTTGTTTGACATCATCCATTCAAGATTCAGTTTATTGTCATTTTCTTGTGTATTTGCATACACAAAAAAACTAAATGCTGTTTCTCCCAGCCCACAGCAGTGCAACAACAACAGAAAGGATAACGATATACTGTATATCTAAAAATTCCCTCTAAAAAATGATAAAAACATATAAAACCCAAGAGAAAAAAAAAAAAGAACAAGCAGTTAACAGCACAGTGCATTAAAGTGCATTTAGAGAGAAAAGTACATGTCTCGGTTTGATGTAGACAGCTCTCGCAATGAGTGACCAGCACTGATGGGGGAAGTTATATAATCCATTTTGCTGTCCAGAGAACATTAGGCAACATGATTGTTGGAACTACTGGTTTGTATGGGTTATAGTAAGCCTAGCTAACCAGTGTTAAATAGAATCTGTAATTCCCTGTCATCATCACGTTGCTTGAGATATTCTTTGATTGTACCCTTCATCTCCCCAGTAAGTAGAGTCATCCTCTTAATCACTTAGACAAGTGAATATCTTCCACTTCAATGGTAATAAGACAGAGAAGAGGTTGTGTGCTTCTTACCACTGAGTGCATCAGTAAAAGGACTCAGTGGTCCAAGGACTTCTTTCAGACTTTCAGATGTCAGTGTCTTTGGGCATCAGATGCCATTTTTTTCTGTCCTCTGCCAACACCACCTGCCTGTTGTTGGAGGCATTGTCTGTTGTGATGTCTGCCATTCTTGAAAAGTCTAACTTCTGTTCCTCTTCAATCCTCTTTTCAAAGGCATCCTTCAAACTTTAGCTGTGTGTTCTGTGTTCAGGCCGCTACAGCCTAAACACCAAAAGTGTGTCTCCCATGACTTGGTTATGTACTGCATAGTAATAGCCATGAAGATGTCTGCAGCTCTGCTCATCCACAGATCAGTTGTACAGGCAGATTTCAGTCATCAGGTATAGCTCAATGACTGTAAGAAAACAGGAGAGGCCGCACACACAATGTACTAACGCACGCACGCACACACACACACACACACACACACACACACATACACACACACCTCTATATACTCAGAGCGCAAGCAGTGGTTTAAATTTACTAACATGGTGACAGACGATTAGTCTGGAAATATTTATTTAAAATGCTAACGTTATATTTTGATAATAGATGACTCAGACTGAACAATAAGGACGTTAGCTACCACTCTGAGCTGTGGTTACATTACATTAGCCTGAACACAGTAGTCTTTAGTGTTAGCCATTGCAAACGTTGTATGGAAACATAGGCTACACAGCAATGGCAGCTGTCTCAAACAAAAATAACGGTGACGTGTATTTCAGGATAAGGATAACAAGGATAATGCTGTGGATATGTTGTTAATGTAACATTAGCATGAATTGAAACTCATCCACTATGAATTCTTTGAATAAATCTGGATGTCTGTCTTTGAGGTTCTTCGCTAAGTTGGACGTGTTTCCACACTTTGGTCTGAAAAGTTTAATGGTTTGCGTACTGTTTTTTGTGGATTTATTATTCATCCCTGATGATCTGCCTCGAATGTAAGGTACTTCCATACACAAGTTTTACTGTTCTTCTTTCAACAAGTTGAGGCAGAGTTGTCGCTGCAGCTGCACTTGCTGACATTTTCCACGTGTTCTTCGTGCAGGTGGGCATTCCTCTTCCTTTGGCATTTAATGGCAGACTAGAACACTTGTAGGTGTATATGCTCTCCCAGTCAGTTCCAGAAGAATTGCATTCCCAGTACATATGGTACTGTAGAAAAATGAGTCACATTTTCAGAATTTAGGTATCGACTTTTCACCCATCGGTTCTCGTGACATCCCTACTGGCCACCGCTCACTGCTTTGTGTTCAGCACCGGCTGGGAGGACGGGTAGAGTCAACTGACGTGGTGCTGCCAGCAACCAACACTGGCTGCTGCCCTCAGCTTTAGCTCTGGCTGTACAGCTGGGAGGTCCCTGGCCAGAGGGAAAGCATTTACCGAGCAGCACTTCAACAAAAAGCACGACGTGAGAGGCACTTGCTCCAAAGGTGACGACCACAATGAATGTTTTGAAACGGATGTTTCAGAAGTGAGTAACGTTAAGTGCAGTGAACTCCATTAGGGGGGAAAAAAAGACAATTTAACATAATGATGCTTGGTGATGGTTTGCTTGTTAACTAGTCACAAGTCCAAGTACAAAATATGTGCCAAATTAAACAGTGGCTCCTATCGTTACTTTATTTTTAAAATATCCATGTTGCTTGCCTTTTACCTACAAATGAGGCCTATATTAAATTATGTATTTTTATATGGGAGTTTGGTATGAGCATTGTTAACACAGGCTGTTCAGTTGGGCCCTGCTTTCAGTGCCTTCAGTGGACACACCCCCAGTGTTTCAGAGCAGAGAATCCTGCTTATTTTTTCACTATTATGTAGCCTAATTTTATATATACTTGGTGACTTTTTTTAATCATGCAAACTTGGCTCAGTGTTGATTACCCATTTTTCTGTGGTGTGACAAATTTAGAACACACATATATATTATTGCTTTACATGTAATTTATGCTGAATTAGGGCTGTCACAATAACCGCAATATTGCAATACTGCACTATAGACAAGCCACCGTGGTGAATGGCAAGCAACTGCCACAACCGTGTTATGTTGATGTTTTTCCTTTTTTTTTTTCTTTTTTTTTTTTGTTTGAGGCTAGGCCCTTCTTGTTTTATGCTTCGATGCATGTGTATTGAATGTTTGGCGCATCTGGTGGCTCTGGAGGATCCTGCCTGCTAGGGCTGTGCAATATGACGATATAGCCTATATCGTGTGATGAGAGAAAAATGTCTATCGTTTCATATTTTGCTCTATCATTTATATTGTTGTGACGCAAATCACCCTCTTCATGGCAATATTTTTCGTCATTTGGAGTCTGTCCATCTTTTGCGTGGATTACATTGATAAATTACTCTTCTTGACGTTTTACTCGCAAAGCTTTTATTGCACTTATGGTATTGAGTTTAGTTGTTGTCAACTCTTCACTGCTGTCTCTCTGCTGCGCTGCACACATGCAGAGGGCTCAGTCCCGCAGCGCTGAGAAAGAGCAGCGGAACGGTGACTATAAATGATAGCAAAATGCAGTAGAGACTGTCTTTATTTATGTTATTTACCAAATTTATGTGCACTCTTTTAATTTCAGCTCAGTGTGAGTCTCTGCTGCGTTTTGCTGTCCTTTATGGTCGCTCTACTCTCCTCTGCTCTCTATAGCCCCATAGCCCGTACTCAGACCAAACCAGGTGGGGCAGCGTACATCCACAGTGTTGAGCGGAGGTGTGTGTGGGTATGGGCGTGTTTGTGCTTTAGAATGAAACTGCTATGAAACAATCAGAAAATAATGTTTTATTGATCTGATTCACCGGCTTCCTCACTACCAGTGTTCCCTCTCTTCATTTACTCTCTAGCTCACTTGACCACAGCTGCTCTCTCTGGTGCTCTCAGCTCTCTCTCTCGTTGTCTCTCGTCTTTTTTTAAAGTCAGGAATCCAACAGAAAAGTCTAACTTAACTTTTAATGTTATCAAACGAAGAGAAATGTCCTCCCCTCATTCTAGTAATGTCTTTGTCCGCCCTCATGGCAGAATTTATAGCTCTGATCAGTCTGATCTCCATCATGCCTCTGAATCCGGAACAGCTGCATGCTATGTAAAAGCACACACGGAGGTGGCTTTATGCCGGTGGGGGGAGACGGAGGTGACGGACCAACTATTTATTCATTGAATTAAAATGTGCTGTATCGGGATAGGTATTATCGGGATATGAAATGACCTATATTGGGATATGAGATTTTGATCATATCGCCCAGCCCTACTGCTCGCCACACGCTGAGCGCCAGGGAACCTGGTGCCCAACCCCCATAACAGAGCTAGGCTTGAGGTAAGCTGACTGGGTTGATGCTGATGCTTGGTAGTTAAAAACATGTCTGTATGACTATTATGTCTTGATTATATGTTAGGGTTGGTGCTGAGCAAAACCTGTTGCTGTGTGCAAAGGTGTTACCAGTGTTACACTGTGTTTGGACATACACCGATAACATTACTTGCCCACCGCCCCCACTGTCGTTGGCTTTTTTTTTGTAGAAATAAAACCTATTCAGTTCATTTTCGTATATCAGCACCCATGTTCATCAAATAAAAAACTCTATTTTGTAAAATACTAAGTGTGTTATCATTACTTAGTAAGAGAAGACACTACAATTATAAACTGAAGTGTCTGCTCCGTGACCGTGCAGAGTCGCAGCAAAGAGTAGCGGAGTGAGATGTCTGTCTTCCCCTCTTTTCTTTCTCTCTCTCTCTCTCTCTCTCTCTCTCTCTCTCTCTCTCTCTCTCTCTCTCTCTCTCTCTCTCTCTCTCTCTCTCTCTCTCTCTCTCTCTCTGTCTCTCTCTCTGTCTCTCTCTCTGTCTCTCTAACTAACTAACTAACTAACTAACTAACATGGGGATCTATGGGGACTTTTGGAACCAGCCACAAGTGGCCATTCGGGGAACTGCAGTTTTTGGCACTTCCAGGTTGGCTTCATTTTTCTGCCTCGAAGGTTGCCATTTACAAAAGATATGTTTGACAAAATGGTGGAATGCAATACTTTGTAAGCAATTTTACGCACAGCTTTGACAGAGAGTTGGCTTTTACAGTAGGTACAACTGTACAGTTGCTGAATGAGCAGAATAGACTCAGGCACCTCACAATTTTTTTGTTTCCCCACAACGGATTCAAAACAATAGATAAATATAAATTCCATGAAATATATGAACATCTTAAACCAATTACATGATGCCTGAATTTCATAACCAGGCATGTTGGAGACAAAATTGGAAAAATTAAATAGGGTGTTATATTAAGAGGCAATATTGTTTAGATTTTTTCCCCTTTGTCATAACACATGCTATAGGGTGTATTTTCATGAACCCAGCAGTGCAGAGGTATGTCCAGTGTACTTTTTTGTATTTTTGTGGCCAGGCCTGCAAGGCACACCTATGGCGTACTTGGATATAGAGACGGATCAGAAAGAATACATTATCATAGATTAGTACAAATGTACCAGTAAGAATACAGGAGCCCAAATATACTGCCAGTTGTTTGGCATTGATTTTCGTGATTAATCGATTAGTCATTTGGTCTTTAATGTTAGAAAATGAACATATTTAAGCATGTTTCTGTGAGACAAAAGCTAGTTTTTAGCTCTTAAAAGCTTTTCAAACTCAATGCTACAGACATAGTTACATTTGTTTGTTTTTGTAGATTTCCAATTTGTTAATTTGTGTGTGTGTGTGTGTGTTTTCAGGCCTGGTTGGTTCAGCCTATCACATAGTGGCTTTCCAGCCTGATTCTGCAGTGGCAGCGCTACAGAGGGCCACCAACACCACTGTTACCATGGGTAAATATTCATATTATCATTCACAAATCCACAAGTACACAGTTCTCTGGTCTATAGAGCAAAGGTGCAGATTTGGTTTTGTAGGGACATTCATTTGTTGGATGAAATATGCACACATACAGTACATGAAGAGCCTGACTCTGAGACTAAAATTGATATTTAAAATGGACATGTAATAGATTTTCACAATACTTTCTACAATAAAAATAAAAATCTGTTGGTAATGTGAGTGTGTTTGAGTCAGTCAGCCGTAAAAGTGTTTCGTTAGTCCAGTTTAACCAGCAGGAGTTTCCAAAGGCTTGTGTAATGTGTTTTTCTGCCATGGAGAAAATGGTTAATGGACTGTACTTGTATAGCACCTTTCTAGTCTTCCGACCACTCAAAGCGCTTTTTACACTACAAATCACATTCACCCATTCACACACATTCATATGCTGATGGCGTAGCCCAAGGACACATCGACATGCGGACTGGAGGACCCAGGAATCAAACCACCGATCTTCCAATTAGTGGACGACCCGCTCTACCTCACAGCCGCCCCATAAATTCATGACAAGTCCACAGCGTTTTCCTATGTCTCTACTGCAGAAATGGAACATGTCAAGCTGCCAAATACCACTGTCACAGATAGTAAGGAACTCAAAAAGACAAACAGGCAGTCTTATAAATGCTAACTGCTGCAGAAAATAATTTTTGACCACCTCCAGGAGCCTGGAAGGAGAGCATGTGGGGATGTAACACTATGATGCAGGGCTGGGCGATTAATCAAATTTTTTTTTCAATTACAATTTTGGCTTCCAAAGATTATGAAAATAAGATAATCTTGATAAAACAATTATTGTGCTGCTTTCCTTTCGCAGTGATGGTCTTGTTTTGTCTTGTGTTATAAGAAATTCAGTGCACACCCATTCCATTACAGCAGTGCGCTTTCATCCCTCCTTAAAAGCCCAAACTCACTGTCACTGGGAATCGACATAGTAAGTGAGACATGTGTAAGCATGCTCTGTCCGTTCAATCCACACTGACTCCGACCTGTGTTCAGTGTCTCTTTCCACAGACAGGGTTAGGGTCTGTGATCAGCAGCTCTTGGGGAGCTGAGAGGACAGCAGCCAGCCAAACTGCCTTCACCAGGCTGACTGACAGCAGATATTTACTGAATCAAAATCGTTTTTATGTTGGCTCCATGGGAAGAAATCGACAGTGTTTATATTTACTGATTCCACCCACTGTAGCGCGTGAGGGGAATCTGCCTGTGGTGAAACAGGCACAGTCACAGACATACTGGGAGCCTTGATCATTCAACATGGATACCATTAATAAGTTCAAAACACACGTACAGTGGAATATTTGTGTGATTTAAACAGCTGTCTGTGCAGATTACGCTTCACTAAATGCTACAGAAATAGACTGGGAGCTTAAAAAATGGGGGGGGGGGGGGATTCTCAGTGAGATGCCGATGTCTTGCATGTGTCTTGGAGTTTGTGTGGATTGATACATTTAATAAAATGGAAGCATTTCTGTTCCATGACTCAGTGAGTAATTGTGTTAAATAATGATGATCTCGGTATTGACCAAAATAATCACGATTATGATTTTTGCCATAATAGAGCAGCCCTACCATGATGTAAGTTACATTCAGTATTTTTCTAAACACAGGTGTTTTTAAAAGTGGGGGGTCGTCCACATTAGCCCAGAGAAATGTCTTGAAGTTAGCCCAAGCCTAGCAAAAACAATAGTGTTCCTGCACCTTCGGTGCTTGGACAACTAAAGATCAAAACATTGAGGTGAAGTGGATTGAGGTGAGGTGAGTGACTTAGAACTTTCCACTTAAGCCCTTATACTTCTTGTTTGATTTGGCTGTATGTTAAGCATTATTGACCTGCATTATCCTAGAATTGAGCTCAAAGTAGGCACTTCAACATCATGGTTTCATTTCAATCTAATGTGCTGAAGTACAGATCCACAACAATGATGAATGTATCGCTGTCCAAATCTCAGTCAAACTGCTCTGGATGATGGCATCAAATTGTGCAATGCTAATATGTGTATCTGTGTGTATTGTGCCAGCCACCATGGGAGCCATCTTTGGCATGGCAACGTGTCTCAGTGCTCAGGCTCGTGAAGCCCCAGATGACCCACTGAACTACTTCATTGGGGGCTGTGCCTCTGGGATCTTCCTGGGAGCCAGAAGTGAGTAACCATACTGGCAGAGAGAGACCCTGGGTGCTTTCCATTCAGCTAAGGAGGCCTCCTGTATTTGTAATGGTGAACGCACTGTTCACCTCTTGTACACCCCTTCAATCACAATCGTTTTATTGACTGGTCAGCTGATCTGATGGTACAGTAAAAAGAATGGCTTTATTATTCTGTAGTATTTATAATATTGCATAATTGTAATATTGTAGATAAGAAACACTGTATGGCAATATATTTATTCATATAGAGTCTATTCACTCTTTGCAACTTTTACTTCATTAGCCTTTTCTTTGTATTTTATTTTCTCTTCCAAGTCAATCTTCTAAAGAAATACAGCTTCACTGTCAGTTATTATTATTATTATTATTATTATTATTATTATTATTATTAGCCTCATAATTTCAGCCTGAGTCTGAAATTGATATCTGACTTTCTGTACGTGCAGCCTCTCACAAACTTTAGGCTATAGATTTTATTTATGGGTGATTTCATTTCTCCCTCATGTCCGTTCTGTTAAGACATATTTTAATTATCTGTTGGTACTGTCTCTATCAGTCACAATCTGTGACAACTTTACACCATATCAGGCTTCGGATGTTTTTCTCTTAAACTGAGTAGCAGTGCGTCATGAATAATCTCAAAATGAACCTGGAGTGAGCGATGAATACAGTCGTCCCCCCCCCCCCCGCACATTTCCCTGTTGCATCTCTTTCTTGCATTGCTAAGACTTGTGAATGAGGGAAGCAAGGAGCCATGTTAGCCAAATGGAAAGCACCCATTGTACCATCACTAGATAGCTGTGAAGCTGTGTCCGCACAGGAATTGTTACATTTCTGAACATGTCGCCACAGATCTGGTGCTTTGATCGCATTAAGGCTACAAGGCTTAATTGCCCCAAAGTACTTGAAATAAAATAAAGGTACACACAGCATCAAACACCATTTTGGTGAAGGCAGGTTTTCCCTAGGGTTCTGGAGGGCTTAGGTGCTGTGTTTGCGGTTGGTTAGTTACTGGGGGGGGAATGTGTGGGAACCCTGATAAAACTAAATATTGTTTTTAGAGCAGCAAGGTGTTTACTACAACAAAATTACTATTTGAAAGAAATCTAAAATGTCAATAATCAATAAATAATAATCCTGACATCAAAATACTAAGTGAGGTTTACAAAGAATGAAGAACACAGACATCATTCACAAATATAAAACAACAAATAATTGATTGCATAAGTATTGACTTCCTGTGGTCAGTCAGTATTTAGTAGAGGTACTACTGGCAGCTGTGATTCTTATGTTGATTTATCTCTGTCAGCTTTCCATATGTGGAAATTGTAGTTTACCACATTCTTCTTTATAAAGCTGTTCTAACTCTGGTACATTTCATGGTGACTGTGAATTAACTGCGAGTCCAAACATTGACTAGGCCAGTTAAGGCCATGACTGTGTATTAGGCTACATGTCTGTGTTTTTTCTGCCTTCCTGTTACCCTCTACCTTTACAAGCCTTCCAGATCCAGCTTTGAAAAACAGGGTGCCAATACTGCTGCGCAACCAATTGCCCAATGGGGACAAATACAATGATTGATTGACTAATTGAATTCTTTTTATAGGTACTATTTTTATGGCAGAAAAAGTGTAAAATTATGCTAACAGCTTGCCTAAGTGAAGCCATAATTTTGTGTGTGTGTGTCTCTGTGTGTGTGTCTGTGTGTGTGTATCTGTGTGTGTGTGTCCGTCCAGCCCACAGTGCTATGACCGGTACATCAGCATGTTTGGGTCTGGGAACACTGGCCTTCTTCACTAAAGTCGGCAAGATGGAGGGATGGAAATTAGCTGGACCCCCCAAACTATGAGAAGGAAGATGGCTGTAAGATGAATAGTCTGTTGTAAATTAAGAGTTCATGTAATAAAATTCTTCTGAAAATAACATAATACACCCTGAGTCAGTTCAGTTAATTTCTTCTTAAATGTTGAGAACAGTACTCCTGAAGTAAGGTTTTGACAGATCTTCTAACAGATTTTTTTCTCTTTTATGGATTTTTATTAACAATGAGTTTATTCCTGTTTGAAGCATTTGTTTTATTATGTAGAAATGCTCAGATTTAAATTATGGTCATGAAATTAATACATTTTCCCAGATGGTTCATGTTGATATATTTGTCTCTCATTCACATAAAATAATATTCATGGTAATATTGATGTCATCAAGCTTCATAACACAAGTTACCACATAGAAGACACACATCAAAAAAAGGTCAGTTTTAGGTTTGTTAGTTTTGGGGGTTATCAAATCTGGAGCAGCGCTTTCATGATCATCTAAATCTGAAATATTTCCTGTAAGAAATCTGTGGAGTGCAAAAGTGCTTAAATGGAAAACTGTCAGGTCATTAGGAATATCTCCAAAGGTCTTTATAAATAGATCTGGACTGAGGAGGCAAGATGTTTAGTAATCCATGTAATGCTGGACAAAATGCATAAAACTAGATCAGTAATCATTAAAATGATTGACAATGGGTAAATCTGCTGAAAAAAAAAGCTTGAATTAAGGCCACAATGTTTCACTTAGTAGCTAAAGGCCTCACCTGTTAAGCCAAAATGTTTTTGATTATGGAAAAATATGGAATCAAATAATGGTCAGAAATATTTTCAGCTTGTAAAATGGTTTGTGATTGTGTAGAAAAGTTTTGCTGTTGTAGAAATATTTTGAGCATGTGTGAAAAAGTTTTGAAGCTGTGGAATTATTTTGTGCATGTGTGAAAACGTTTTGTGCACACAGATATAATTTGCAAGTGTAAAAAGGTTTTGTAGCTGTAAAAATATTTTGTGTATGTGTAATTAAAATTTGTGCAGAATTTTTTTCAATAGTGAGGTTTCTCAAAGTCTGAGAGACGGACACACAAATTTCCTACCTGTGTGTGCGCGATTCCGAAGTTACAACTACAAACTGCAAGTTACCAGTGCGAATTTTGATCCTGTTTTTACGTATGAATCCAATTGGTCAAACGCAGAGTCAATCTGTCCAATCAGAGGGCAGATGGTTCCGTTGCGTTTATCCCCCTGCAGGTCTTGAAAGATGGACGACGGTACGAGCTCTCCTGCGATCCATGTGGGTTTTATTGTACGTGAGGATGCTGTAGATATTAATGGTAAACATTTAATGTGTTGTGTATTTAGCTTATAGTTAGTTCTCTGTTATTGTAGGCAACGCCATTGTCCAAATGCACATTTTCAAGTTCGGGAAGGCTGCTTTATGTACCCAGAACAACAGTAATGTAGCTTTCTGTTAGCAAATGTCCACTAGCATTACCGAAGTGGTAGCATCAACACTGGGAGGCACTTTTCAAGCTGAAGGCTAACTAACTAACTAACTAACTACTACCCTAATTACACATAAGCCCCTTTTACACAGCTTGTTCAAGGCGGGAATAGTGATACTGATAAGCTGGCTACGGAGATAGTCACAGAGCTGGATCGACTGTATGTGTAGGGGTTAGAAACGGGCAGCCAGCACGGCGAGACATGGAGCTGACGCTGTTGTGTTAGCCCATATTCAGACCAAATCAGGCAGTATGGCGTACAGCTGCAGAATTGAGCGGAGGTGTGTGAGCCATGGACGTATAGTTAGAGCTAGATGGGGCTCTGCCACTCACCTTGCAGCCAATTTTTCCCAGTGGCCACTCGCGGTATTGCAACGAAAAATCCCCCTGCGGCCCACAGACCAACATTCTAAAAGAGACAACTGTTGACAGGACACCTTGAACTTCAAACAAGGTCAATTATGACTCTTTCTATTATGAATTTTGGATCCATGGAGGTTTTATATTTGTAAAACTTTCCTTGAGCAAAGAAAAGCGATTTAAAAATCTGTCACGTCATTACAATGTAAAGTCTATGGGCTGAGCGGGAACTCACAGGCAGGGCCAGCCGGGGAAACACTACTGTGCATATTCAGTGGGCTGCACAACACAAAAGCAAACCTGGAATTTAGAAACTTTTTTGGCATATGCGCCAATTGAGCAATTCCTATAGTACTGAATGGGTGCCATTTTTAGTCCAGTATCCAGCTCTTATAATACATCCATGGTGTGTGAGTGTGTCTGTGCTTTAGAACGTAACTGCTGTGAAACAATCAGAAATTAAAGCTGCAAGCAGCGATGATCGGGCCCCGGCACATTCGCGCACGTCAGGGCAGGTTGCAGTTGAATGGCTTTTATTGCAGTCATGCAGATATGTTCAGGACGGGACTGTTATCAAACATTGCAACAAGAAGTTATATATCACGTCCTGTGTCCACTATGTGGTGCTAGAGAACACCCACTGATTATATATCATGATGCTGCACATCAACTGTTGACCACACCTTGAAAATTTCATATGAATCAGATCATGTTTGTCATATAAGGCTGACTTCCTCTTGTCACTATGTGGCGCTAGTGACTTAATATTGACATGTAGATGTGTTCAGGCTGGGACTCTTATCAAGCATGAGAAATTTGGTGGATGTTGGAGAATGCACATTCAAGTTACAACAACTTCCTGCTTCATGGCAAAACATCAAAGTTTCCCGTGTCGCCATGGCAAGGGCGTTCAAAAAAAATTTAAGATTTTGATAACTTTTCATTGCAAAAGTCTTTAGATGACACTGACCAAATTTGAAGTTGGTTGGGTTACTCTAGGAGGAGTTTGTGAAAATACAACACCTGGAAATGGCAAAAAGATGTGCAAAAATTGCAAATTAAATTCAAAATGGCCAGCTTCCTGTTGGATTTAGGGCATGGCTCCAAGAGGAATGTTTGTGCATCTGGCAATGATACATGTGCCTACCAAATTTTGTTCATGTACGTCAATTTTGGAGAAATTTTCTAGGGCACCCTCAAGCCATTTTGCCACACCTATGGCGAAGACCCATACAATATTATATTTTTCATGACTTCTGACATAAGTGCAAAGAGTCATAGGTTTTCAAGCACATTTAGCCCCTCAAAAGTGAGTTTCTTCCGGAAGAAGAAGAAGAATACAGAATAATAATAATTCCGTCAATTACAAGAGGGCCTTTGCACTGTTCAGTGCTCGGGCCCTAATAATAATAGAGAATACCAATAATTCCTTCAGTTGCTTGGGCCCTAAATAACGTTTTATTGATCTGATTCACCGGTTTCCTCACTACCAGCGCTCACTCTCTTCATTCACCCTCTAGCTAACTCAACCACAGCTGCTCTCTGTCTTTTTCTCGTCTTTTTTCTTAAATTTCTTTGTCCAAAAATCACATTCACTCTAACTCTGTAATGATGCATGTTATTTATCCAGTCACTTCATGCTAGTCTCCTCAGATTAAAACAAGCCTGTAAACTGGTATTATTTTGGTGTACCATGGCAGGGATTGCCTAACATCTTGTAGTTTGTTCTGCAGAACAAAGTCCATGACTTTAACAGCCTTATATATGACCAGAACCTGTTTTTCATTCTTTATCTAAAAACATCCAGGCTTATTGTTTTATGACATTAGTATATGCTATAATGTATGGTATACTATATAACTTAGATTAGTCATTTTGAGTCAATTTAGAGGAAGACAGAACCCAGGGTTTGCATAATGCTTAACTTTTGTACATGAGCTCAGAAAAAAGTCCTATTTATTTGTCATTGTTAATGTTAGACTATTTGACTATAAAGGTTCTGCAAAATAGGAGACTGACCATCAACAGTTATGTGTATGCATGTAGCATATTAATATTAGAATATTAATGCAGATAAAAAGTTATGCACGCTGTGACATGGCCCTCTAGACGCACCTCTAGACATCCCTTTGCCATCCCTGGGCCTTTTCAACTGCCAAACACCGCTGGTGACGCTACACCAAAGCAACGCTGGACCTTCCGAGATGACGCTTCGACCACGACAAAACACGTTAACAGTAAGGCATAACATGATTTTGTGATCAAGGATTGATGTTGAATAATGTTAAAATTAAAAAGATAATTTATTTAGAGAAGTACAGTTAGCTTCCCTTAGCATTCCCTGTTGCAATATGTCACAGACCTCGAGCCACTCTTGCTGAATATTTCTTTATTTTATTTTTATAATCATGTATAGGCCTTATTATTCTTTATCTATTTTCGAATGCTTTGTCGTGTATTGTCAAGATGTCTGGCTATTAATAAATGTCTTCATTTATCTTAAAAGTGATTGGTTGTTTTAATTGAGCAACCATAAACAAGGTCACTGTTTGGGACAAAAACTTACAGCTGATTAATTGACCAAATGGAGAATTAAATTCAAACTTTAATGATTCCTCCAAACATTAAAGGTTACTTCTAGGAGGTGATGCCCACAATAATGAGGTAATTAATCATTTGTACTAGTACTAATACTTATACATATGACTGTTTGCAGATGGGTGAATGTGGCATGTAGTGTAAAAGTGCTTTGAGAAAGGTGCTATAGAAATGCAGTCCATTTACATCAGTCACTATCAGTCATTCATCCTGTCCTCTGCTCCCCAGGAAGGGCTGATTTGGAAGGCGGGCTGCCGCCTCTGCCAGTAGGTAAGTTTACAGGAGTTTGCCACAAATTAATGTGCGGTACATTACAAACCAAGCTAAACTACAGAGGCCGAGAACGGCCATGTTTGCAATTAGTTTTTGAAATGTCGTTATCTCAAGATCACAAGTTAAATATTTCATTATCTCAAGAAAACAAGCTATGTTATCTCAAGATAATCACCCCGTTTTCATGAGAAAACAAAAATTTTGTCCCTCTTACTACTTACAATATTTATCAGAGATCAGGAGTGAAATGCCAGGATGTAAAGATGGCGTCGTGACAACTGTAGCAACTGATTTAAGTTGAAAATGTCAGATCCAGGAGTACCCATTATTGATCAACGCATCAGACAGTACTTCAAACAACCATGTCAACTAGAGCTCCAGCAGTAGGCTGCATAGATTATGTTGTTGTTGTTCCTTGATGGCGTGATGATGTGTAAAGCTCACTGTGCAATATAATATTATGGATTCTATTTTTGTGGAATAAGGCTATTCTTGATCAGCATAACCCATCCAACTCCATAAACATGATGTTTTGATTATGATTAATATCAATGTACCTGTCTTTTTACTTTCATTTATTATTATTATTTTTAATATTTAACCTAGCACCAACATTATTCTGGGTTAACATACATGGGTTATCTCTTCATGTTTGACACTGTATATATAGTATTTAACCCACAGAAATGATTTAACCCTGGTTAGCCTGAAACAGAGCTGTCCCTTGTGGTGCTGATTAGGCTACTGTTCACACGCAGCAGCTTGTTTTCCTTTCCCTCCACATCCAACTACATTGACTGCTTGGAGTCAAATGTAGCTACAGCTTCCCTGACTCCAAGCCAATTTGGCCATGAATATGTATAGTTACCTAAAGCGCAATGTCAACGTCTATTTTCTTGGTTGCCATTGGCTGACAAGACACCTTGTTTAAAGTGTTACTAGTTAGGCTTAAAAGGAAGAAAATAGTGCAGTGCTGCATTGAAAGCATGATAAACATGTAGGCTAAACATTATGTTTACTGTGGCTGGACCTAACTTCATATAAAAAAAAATGGCAGCAAAATATCGAGAAAATGGCACTTTGTTTTCTCGAGATGACAAGATAAATTAACCCATTATCATGAGAAAACGAGCTCTGTTATCTCAAGATAACAAAATAATTAACTCGTGATCTCGAAATAACGGCATTAAAAAAATTATTGCAAGCACGGACGTTCTTGGCCTCCATACTAAACAGTTAGGCTACTTACAGATAGCTTTCATTTTAGCTTTTTCATAACAATTTATTATCTTAACCAGCGCGGTGTGGTTGTGTGAAACATACCCAATTAGATTTTGGATTTTTTGGAGGGGGCTTATTTTTATTTGACAGTCAGTGCAGAAATAGGAAATATGGAGAGAGAGATGACATGCAACAAGAGTTCCTTGTGAATTGAACTGTGGATGTGGTGGTTATGTGGTATGTGTCTTAACCATTAGGCCACTGGAGTGAACCAGGGCAGGAAATCTTAATCCAATCCCCTCTCCCTTGGTGGTGGAACAAGTTGCCAAACTCAATTAGTCAGCGGAATCTCTCTTTGTCCTCAAAAATTATTTGAAGACCTACCTGTTCAGAGAGTACTCACTCACTTAATACGCTCATTTTACATGTCTTCATCCTTCTCAGGTTGTCTAAGAAAGGTTTCTGCTAGATGCTTGCGTATATTTTACCTCAAGGATCTGCAAGCCTTGTGGCAATTGTGTCAGTGGAATGTGGAACTGAATATCAAGGCACTTATTCACAAAGGCTAATCCTTGATCTACTGTACCTTGGATCGTACCTCATTTGTACATTGACTTGGACAAAAGCGTCTGCCAAATGAATAAACGTGAATGTATTTATTATCAGCTGACAATGAAAAAACTGGGTAGATAACATTGTATTAAAGCCATAGATTTTTTGTTCTCCCCCTTGAGTTGATTAAATTATTCACAACTTGTTGAACACAAATAAGAAATGCCACCTCTCCCCTTTTGTCCATACTTTCTCATATGCCCTGCCAAAAAGGGATCAAACTGTGACAAGATGTTTAAGTAGTTTCCATTGTGTTGGGAACCTAACAATTCATCATCTCCCCTAAAAGCAAGTCCCATCTCTGCCAAAAAGCTCTAATTCCCTCGAACGCCTCTCTCCAAGATTGCTTCTCTTCTTCACTCTGTTTCATTAGGCCGGAGTCGACAGTCCCGGCTGTCACTCTGCAACACAGTGCAAGGATACAGTCTTTATGCTCTCCTCTCCTCTTCATTTTGGGCAGTATATATTTCTTGTAGATGGGGAATACATTATCCACTCCCTATCAACCACTTGGCAATTGAGATTTAAGCTGCACATTACTTAAGGCTCAAGTTTTGCTGCCAAATCTGTTGTCCCTCGCAGAGGCAGGATAGTGAGGATGTCAATTGTGGAGCACCCCATGGTCAAAAAGAACAGCTTTGGCATGCTCACTTTGAGTGTTGCTCAAGATTGAACCGGTTTTAAAATTTTAAGAACCTGGGGTATTCTTAAGGAAGGATCTTTTATACGTTTTGGTGTAACTTATGGTCGCACTGCACCCCTCCTCTTTGTCCTCTCCTCTACTCTCTGTGTCAGTGTTTGACCGAGAGTGGGGCTCAGCTCCTCCACACACACACACACACACACAGAGTGAACAGCAGAGAGGTGGAGTGAACCAGGTGAAGTAAAAGACTTGAGTTGACAACAACACAACACTCATTATTGTAAGCAATAAAATCTTTGTAAAAAGAGTAAGAGCAACTTATCAAACCACCTGTTCAACAAGCATGAACATAAAGAAAATATTTTTAAACACGAAAATGCTTGAAAATCACAAAAAAATATTTTCCTAGGTTACTGACTGTAGGTTTACTACCCAGTTCCAGCCAGTTCTTGATTCCAAATAATAGATATCTATACATAATACATTTTCACTTCACAAAGGATCAACACCATCTGCAACAAAAAACAGCAAAAAGGGAGACAATTATACTATTATTTTGTTTTGCTGCTGCTGTCTTGTTGAAGCCACAAATAGCTGTGTGACGCAACAGACAACACAACCTGTGTTAACGCATAACCATTAAATTCTCTTAGACCCACAAGCTCTCTCTGAATACATCTATCACATTTGTCTAATAGCTTCTTTGGAAGTGTGTACCAATTCCATGCAATACATTAACAGTCTGAAGAAACCTGAGTGCACAGTTTTTGCAGGTGATATACAAGAAATTAATGTATTGCAGCATTTACAGGAAACAGGAAATCACAGGCAGCACACATCACAGGACCAATGAGCCCTGTTAACACATTCAGTTTTGCCTTGGACAGATCTTCCAAAGCAAAATGGGGAATTGGATGGGAGTTTTTTTTTGTTTTTTTTTTAGAAATTTCAAGCCTCAGAAGAGCTGAAGAAACGAAGAAGACACCACTGAATAGCCAGTCAGCACCACAGGACTGCACCTATATTGATGTGCGTACAACTTAAGTCTTATGTTTTGCCAGCTAATGAAAACTTTTAGATTATCACATGCAGTGGATGTTTTCCAAAAAATATACACATTGACCTTCAAACAAACGTATTCATACAGACTGGCTCTTAAAGCTACAGTATGTACATTTTTTCTAATATTTTTTGTTGAAATATGCTCCAAAGCATATCTTAATGTGGAGAGGTTTTGTCAAAGGATTCTGTGACTCCGGACTCACTCTGGCAGCAGCACGGAAATATTCAGTTTTTTAAGTGAGCCTTGCCCTTCTAACCAAACAGAAAAGGCCAAAGATGGAGACGGGAGCTCACAGCTGTAATGTTTTTTTATACACTGGTGTTCCACACAAAATCATCAGACAGCCGCCAGACACAACTCTACTGCCACAGTGAGCACATCAAGGCACACTGTGACTTTTTTGTTCCTTGGATGGCAGGGAGGTGTGTTTGATTTACAATTTGTGTGGCCTTTATGGGTGGTCAGCAAACACCTTTAGTTTAACCTGAGAGAAAGAATGTAGATATAAGGCCGGGATAATGACAGCACAGTCTGATACCCACCAGTACAGGGCCTCTTGATGGGTCAAAACATCATTTAACATGAATGCTGGGCTCATCCAACATTTGGCTGATTTTACTGTGTTGTCCTCATACATGTAAGTCTTTGCCAAGTGATTATAGCTAACCAGTGAAGATTGACTGTCTTGACAACAAACTGATTAATAATTAAGCTAAAGGTTGACTCCACAGACTCACATGCCTCTGTCAGGCTTACCAGCAGGAATAACTAACTCTTTTACACAGAGTTAGGAGAGCTCATACAGAGGAGAAGCACTGTTGGACTCAGTGTCTATAAGTCGTCAAACCAGTCTGGAAAATAATAATCAACATGTCTGCCGGTCTCACTACAGGTCAGAACTTTATTTCACTCAGTTTTATGCTTGTAGGCTCTGTGTACTACTGCTTTACAACAACTAGCTTTATTTTCATCAAAAGCAAATTGTATGAATGTATTGCTTTCCAGAGCATGTAAGACAGGAACAGGGGAAAGCCGAGAGACAAATGGTAAATGAGACAGATCTGTGTTATGACACAAAAAAATAATTCAGCAACTCTTCACAGAGAGGGGCAACTCATTTTACAGTCTGCTTGGACTTTTCACTACAACACCTCTTTGTATTATTTTACCTTCAGCCTAAGTTTAACAAAAGTCTTTGCTTTAAAGGCCTATGGGCTAAGGGGTATAATAAGGAAGTAGCAGTTGGGCATTGTATCTTTGGTATTTGTTGATGCAAGGCCCTGTTGCTGAATGACAAACATATCTGCATTCACCTCCATTTCATGGCTACTACCATGGATACACTCTCTAACAAACTATGCTTTATTCCTTTTCCATTTGTTTTCGGTTAACTTGCCTGTAATGCATCATTTGACATACAAATCACTACAGACACCAGATAATGTTTTCACAATAGTCTTTACAGCATTCATTATTTCCCCCATTAGATAGATAGCTCAATTTTTTCAGGTTAACAGGTTGACTCTCCATTGCTCAATACAAAAAAGAAAATTTTACTCTCTCAAAAAAAAATTTACATCTTAACACTTAATGTATAGATAACTTGAACTAGTTTCTACAGTTGACATCAACATATCCGTCCATTTTTACTGAAGTTCATCTTTTTTGGGAACAACTGTCATTCACAGTGCTCTATCAAAATAGCCTCAAATTTAGTCTTCTCTTGATCGTTCTCTACATCCTGGAAAGCGTTCGTGACCTGCTGTGCCATCGTCAAGGGCTTTTTCTTCACCATGCAAATGATTTTCTGCTCATCTACAAGACTTGTGCTCTTTGGTCTACCAGCTCGTTTGCCGTTTTCTAGTGCACACCTTTTTAAGAGTGTACCCAACTGTTGATTTTGGCAAACCGACTACCTTTGATCTCTCTGATAGATATTTTTTTCCAGCCTCATTATTCATTTCTTCACTTGCATGATCACCTCTTTACTCTTCATATTGACAGACAGCTCCACCTCAATCTAAATGGCAACTCCTAACTCTTAATCAACTCTGATTTTTTTTTTTTCATATCAATTGATAATGTACTTTAGAGTTGCATATTCCTAAACAAATCTGCAATTAGTCAAATGGAGTAGATGTCTCTCTGTACCATGCTCTCACTACTTTACGCTTATCCTCGTCTTTTCCTCCATGCAAATCTGTTTTTATTTCTTAAATAGAAAGCATTTCAATAGCGTTTGTTCTGACATAAAAATGACCTTGACAGCTGGAAAGAGGGCCGCATCTTCTGAATGCCTGAACAGATTGAGGGCCCACTTTTCTGCTCTGTTGGTTAAGGTCTTCGGTGAACAGCTGCTAACGTCACCAGACCTAGTGTGAAGCCTAGGCTCATCATAATCTGTTTCCACAAGTTTCAGACCAAGGACCCGCTTATCTGAGAAGCATGCAAGTTGAGGGGTTTCTATGGAGATGAAGACGGTCCGGGATGCAAATCCAGAGAACCTTAGAGCAATTTGCGTTACAAAATCCTGCACTGTAATCACATATCACATCTATTCCAAAATACCTCAGTTCTTTCTGAAAGTGAACTGATTTAAAGTACTGAATGCTTTGTCAGATTTCTTAGTTTTTTCTGGATGTATTATTAATACATTAATACATCCATGCCCCACTCGCATCAATATTGGATACTATGAGCGTCATGCCCCTCAGTGTCTGATACCGACCATCCAATCTACTATGAATCCTCCATTCAATGCAAAGAAATTGCATAAAAATTGTACATTCTTATGGATTGAGTTGTACAATCCTCTAACCCAGGTTGTAGAGGTTGCAAAACAAGGCCATTCAATGGAGCGCATCTGCAGGCACTGTTATTCCGCCCGATTTACTATGCATCTGAAATTGAAATCCAGAATTTGAAACTTTGCGATTTGCTGACCAGAGAACCTGCCCGGAAGGTTAAGGTTTTCTTGTAATGATATCTTTAACATTTCTCCACACAAAAAAACAAAAGTGCCCTTGATAAATCAACAGTACGATAGATTAATGTTAAGGCCATCAGTTGTAATTATTTCTCATTCAATTCTGATAAATAATGTTAGGGGTTTTTTTTGTCAAGTTTGAATAGCAGAAGGCTATGGAAGAGCATTGTGTTGTGGGTAACCTAGCACTTTTTTGGTTACTGTTACTGTGGGTTGTCTGCCATCAGTGGGCTCCATTCCATTTCAAATTGCCACTGTTCTGCAGCAACCCGAGTCCAAACACCACTATCTCTGTTAAGAGAAGCCATTTTATACTCTGTGACTGTAAAATGTGAAGTTTATCATTTAATTTGTATTTCCAAGAATAAGTGGCTGAGGATATTTAATATGAAATCATCTTTCTTAAAACATAGAGTCTTCCTCAATTAATATTGAGCCACGTCATCCAATAAAGCTTGTGTGTGTGTGTGTGTGTGTGTGTGTGTGCATCGAATCTTGTACCATGGCCATATAAACGGGATAAAGATGGTGTTATCAAACTGGACTTTGAATTTCACATTCCTTAATCCCTGCACTTGTCACTTTCATATATTTCATCTGGACTTTAGATTGTGCATGCATTCAACCTCTACTGTTACATAATTTAGTTGTTTATGCACATTTTAATCTTTGCTCTTGTCACCTTCATTTATTTCATACACCCTATTTCTTTGTCCATAGTGCAGTCCATATTTCCTTTGTACAGTCAGTATTTAAAGTTTTATATCCCATTTCAAAATTGTTACTGTTCCCTTCTGTAAATAGATTTTAAAATTTCAATGTATTTTTTATATTACTTTGTTTATTAGGGCCCGAGCACCGACCGGTGCGAAGCCCTATTGAAACTGAAGGAGTTATTATTATTATTATTATTATTATTATTATTCCTCCGAAACAAACGCATTTTTGAGGGCCTAAACATGCACGAAAACTCATGAAAATTTGCACAGATGTCAGGACTGGCGAAAATTGCGATATTTTATGGGTCTCGAAATAAAGCGGGACAAAATGGCTCGACAGCGCCACCTAGAATTGACCCCCTCGATACAGATTGTCGTAGGAGAACGAAATTCGGTATGCATATGTATCATGACCAGACGCACCAAAAAGTCCCAAGGACACATAGCCTAACTCCAACAGGAAGTCGGCCATTTTGTATCAAAGTTGAAATTTTGTCATTTCCAGCCCGCATACTTTAACGAACTCCTCCTAGAGATTTGACCCCAGGACTTTCAAATTCGGTCCGTATCATCTACAGGCATAGGAGACTAAAAGTTATTAAAACAATTCTCATTAGTCTTTCCTAGGGGGCGTGGCTGGGCGGCGAATTTCGATCCTTCGCCATGAAAAATGAAACGGCTATAACTCCGGCATACATGATCCTAAGAGAGCCAAACCTTTTGTGCTTCATAAGAGTCCCGCCCTGAACGGGTCCATGTGACAATACAGGATATGAGTCATAGCGCCACCTCCTGGCAACAGGAAGTTACATGTTTTACGCTCTGACGCCCTGTGGGCAGCACGGTGATGGAATCCAGCTGAAATTTACAGAGAATAGCCTCAAGACCTTGGAGATCTTATATTATGAAGTTGGTGACCCTTCGTCGAAAGGTGTTGCCATGGCGACGCGGCGAATTTCGATGTGACGCCATGAAATTTCAATGCCTTATAACTTGACTCCACGTGGTCTGATCTTTTCCAAATTTCATATGCTTGTTAAGAGTCCCGATCTGAACACATGTTCAGTCTCATATTTAGCGAAAGTCATAGCGCCACCTACTGGCAACAGGAAGTATCATGCGTCGTACTTTGTCTAATTACTCCTAGGAAATTTGGCTGATGCACCTGAAATTAAGTCAGCTAATAAACGAGACCTTGGTGATGCTACATTTGGCAGCTCATGACCCAAAACTGAATGCTGTTATCATGGCGACACATCCTTCGCCATGAAATACGATACTGTTTTTCAGGGAGAAGGGATTGCTCTACAGTCATGAAACTTGACACACATGTCTAGAGTGATGTCAGCTAAAATCCTGTGTGGTCGCTTTGAATGGGCGTGGCAAAATGGCTCAACAGCGCCCCCTTTAAAAAATGAAACGGCTATAACTCCGGCATACATGATCCTAAGAGAGCCAAACCTTTTGTGCTTCATAAGAGTCCCGCCCTGAACGGGTCCATGTGACAATACAGGATATGAGTCATAGCGCCACCTCCTGGCAACAGGAAGTTACATGTTTTACGCTCTGACGCCCTGTGGGCAGCACGGTGATGGAATCCAGCTGAAATTTACTGAGAATAGCCTCAAGACCTTGGAGATCTTATATTATGAAGTTGGTGACCCTTCTTTGAAAGGTGTTGCCATGGCGACGCGGCGAATTTCGATGTGACGCCATGAAATTTCAATGCCTTATAACTTGACTCCACGTGGTCTGATCTTTTCCAAATTTCATATGCTTGTTAAGAGTCCCGATCTGAACACATGTTCAGTCTCATATTTAGCGAAAGTCATAGCGCCACCTACTGGCAACAGGAAGTATCATGCGTCGTACTTTGTCTAATTACTCCTAGGAAATTTGGCTGATGCACCTGAAATTAAGTCAGCTAATAAACAAGACCTTGGTGATGCTACATTTGGCAGCTCATGACCCAAAACTGAATGCTGTTACCATGGCGACACATCCTTCGCCATGAAATATGATACTGTTTTTCAGGGAGAAGGGATTGCTCTACAGTCATGAAACTTGACACACATGTCTAGAGTGATGTCAGCTAAAATCCTATGTGGTCACTTTGAATGGGCGTGGCAAAATGGCTCAACAGCGCCCCCTTTAAAAAATGAAACGGCTATAACTCCGGCATACATGATCCTAAGAGAGCCAAACCTTTTGTGCTTCATAAGAGTCCCGCCCTGAACGGGTCCATGTGACAATACAGGATATGACTCATAGCGCCACCTCCTGGCAACAGGAAGTTACATGTTTTACGCTCTGACGCCCTGTGGGCAGCACGGTGATGGAATCCAGCTGAAATTTACTGAGAATAGCCTCAAGACCTTGGAGATCTTATATTATGAAGTTGGTGACCCTTCGTTGAAAGGTTTTGCCATGGCGACGCGGCGAATTTCGATGTGACGCCATGAAATTTCAATGCCTTATAACTTGACTCCACGTGGTCTGATCTTTTCCAAATTTCATATGCTTGTTAAGAGTCCCGATCTGAACACATGTTCAGTCTCATATTTAGCGAAAGTCATAGCGCCACCTACTGGCAACAGGAAGTATCATGCGTCGTACTTTGTCTAATTACTCCTAGGAAATTTGGCTGATGCACCTGAAATTAAGTCAGCTAATAAACAAGACCTTGGTGATGCTACATTTGGCAGCTCATGACCCAAAACTGAATGCTGTTACCATGGCGACACATCCTTTGCCATGAAATACGATACTGTTTTTCAGGGAGAAGGGATTGCTCTACAGTCATGAAACTTGACACACATGTCTAGAGTGATGTCAGCTAAAATCCTATGTGGTCACTTTGAATGGGCGTGGCAAAATGGCTCAACAGCGCCCCCTTTAAAAAATGAAACGGCTATAACTCCGGCATACATGATCCTAAGAGAGCCAAACCTTTTGTGCTTCATAAGAGTCCCGCCCTGAACGGGTCCATGTGACAATACAGGATATGACTCATAGCGCCACCTCCTGGCAACAGGAAGTTACATGTTTTACGCTCTGACGCCCTGTGGGCAGCACGGTGATGGAATCCAGCTGAAATTTACTGAGAATAGCCTCAAGACCTTGGAGATCTTATATTATGAAGTTGGTGACCCTTCGTTGAAAGGTGTTGCCATGGCGACGCGGCGAATTTCGATGTGACGCCATGAAATTTCAATGCCTTATAACTTGACTCCACGTGGTCTGATCTTTTCCAAATTTCATATGCTTGTTAAGAGTCCTGATCTGAACACATGTTTAGTCTCATATTTAGCGAAAGTCATAGCGCCACCTACTGGCAACAGGAAGTATCATGCGTAGTACTTTGTCTAATTACTCCTAGGAAATTTGGCTGATGCACCTGAAATTAAGTCAGCTAATAAACAAGACCTTGGTGATGCTACATTTGGCAGCTCATGACCCAAAACTGAATGCTGTTACCATGGCGACACATCCTTCGCCATGAAATATCATACTGTTTTTCAGGGAGAAGGGATTGCTCTACAGTCATGAAACTTGACACACATGTCTAGAGTGATGTCAGCTCAAATCGTATGTGGTCGCTTTGAATGGGCGTGGCAAAATGGCTCAACAGCGCCCCCTTTAAACTTTCAAAATTGCAGCCCCGCCTTCCAGATTAACGTAGAAAGATGAAATTCACAGGGCACATGTATAATGTCAACACGCACAAAAAAGCCTCTTGAAGCCTTATTGTAAGTCGAACAGGAAGTCGGCCATCTTGAAAAACTGGTCAATTTTCGCCTTTTCTTGGCCATTTCGCATACCTTGTATTTTAAAGAACTCCTCCTACAGAATTCATCGTAAGGACTTCAAAATCAGTGTGTGTCATCTAGACTAGTGTATGATCATGATGGTTTGGCCGTGGCGTGGCATTGACTTTTGATGTTTCGCCATGACAGAGGAAATTGATATAACTTGAGTGTACACGGTTGGATCTGCCTCAAACTTTACACAACAAGTCACTGACAAAAGCCCTTCAACTGAGCGTCACTTCGACATGCGCTGGGGTGCGAGGGCCCGATCATCGCTGCTTGCAGCTTTAATTTCATTATTGTTATTATTACCTTACTTTCGTCATTTTTTATTCTTCTGTGTTGCGTTTTTTTGGAGCAAACACCAAGACACATTCTTTGTATGCTTGCATTGGCAAATAAAAGGTTCTGATTTAATGGGCTATGTCATGCTGACATAACATCCCAAAACCAAGAAACATAAAGATACAAAAAATATCCAGGGCTGAGTAAATAGTAGCTTATGTATGAATGAGAACGGGTTGGAATGGGTTAACCCAAGCACTTCATGCCTTCCTCCAAGCCCGTAGTATTGCCCTAGATTGTGTTACCACCCCCTTAAACTCCTCAATGTACTCTCAATTCAGTAATTACAACGTCCAATTCTAGGAAAAATACTAAAATTTTTTACTACAATTCCCTAGAGCCACGCCATGCAGCTTGATGCAAATCAGCACCACAGTTGTAGTTCTTCTGGTGTTGTTATAAATAGGGTCACAAAAAAATATATCTACTGAATATATCAAATATCTAGTACAGTTGAACTAGTATTTACACTGCAACTGGATGATCTATGTTAAGAAAAAGTTGATTTATTTCAGATATTTTAGCCAAAACAGCAGTCAAACATGCCAAGTCCACCCATAACACAATGCGCGTCCCTAGCCCTCCACTATCCAAAACTGACAAAAAAAACTTTATTTCTCAGAATCAAAGACAATCAAAATGATGGCCTTAATATTAATATATTCTATTGTTGAATTATCAAGGACACTTTCGTGTTTTTGTGTTGAGAAATGTTAAAGAAAAAGAAAACCTGGCAGTGAGGAAATACTTCTGGGCAGCAGGTCCTTTGGTCTGCCGACTGACTGATGCTCACAGCGTCTTATAGCCCGGGGGTCGGGTTAATATTGAAATGAATGGACGGCCAGAGCAGTTGCTCTGAGTGTCTAATAACATGAGTGGGTTTACATTGGAGTTAGTTGAAAGCCTGGTGCGTCTCATACAGATGCTAAATGGTGTCTTGTGCGTCAGTGTCAGATGCCAAGGGCCGTGACAAAAGCGTTGGTATTTGACACCCTGGGAATGAGAATGGGTTGGCATACCATTGGCCAGTTTTCGATCTTTAGTGAGATGACAAAATGTAAATGTAGATGTAAGTCCTGCAGTCCAAATCGGCAAACAAATGTAGCAGTCATGCAGTAAGACCCTGAGGCAGCTGTTTCCAACAACTACTGAAATGTAGAAACTGCTGTGGTGAAATATGTCTTTCCTCAGGCTGTGAGACTCCTCAATTCCTCCTCCGCACTCCAATATCAAAAATAGTTTTATTTTTACGACTTATTATTTATTAACCCTTTATATAATTTTTGTTTTTGTGAGTAGCATAAAGGGACTACAATCCACATTTCATTACACAAATTTGTGTTGTAAAATGATAATAATAAATGAATCTTGAGAATCTTGAGGTCTGGACAACTTGTGAATTTCGTCCGTACCAAAGAGAAAATTCTAAGTACAAAAAAATTGGTGAATGATATCAATTCTCTTAAAATACTGGTACATGCAACTTAAGAACTACTTTTTTTCATATGAGTGGTTCTTGCATGAGGCGCAATATTCAAAAGACATCATTTGCTAGAGGCATGATGAAGTAAATGTCAGAAATGTAACTGTATAGTTAAAGGATGGCAAGCCATGTTAAGCCAATACTGAACAGTATTTCAACAAGTCAACAAACATCCCAAATCCAGTATATAACTAATCAAAAACTGTTAGAGAGTGCCTCTTAAGAGGAGGGGTTTACAAAAAAGGCCCAGTTGGGCAACACTACTTGGGCTACTTTGGACTTTTTTGGGCTACTTTAATTTTTATTAAATTGGGTGGGTAAAATTAGTCTTGGATGGGTTGTAAGATATTGCTCAACTTTTTACCATTTAGGCACTTTCCACCAATGAAAAGTGAGGCTAAATTCCAATAGATTTGTCCCTCTACTCATCTGAGTAGATCGAGACTGACAGTGGGCTGAGTTCAGTAGGTTGATGCCACTATGATTTAGAAGAACATTAATCTTTTTTGCAGCCTAACTTAATTCAGGCTGCAAAAAGTTCATCCATAATGGGCAATTCTGATTAAACAATTACTCCCACTCAGACCATGATTTTCACAATGTTAGTGGGTTCAGCCAGACCTGTCTGCTGCACTGGCAAGGGCAGGTCCTTATGTTTTGTAAAACTGATTTTTCACTCACATTAATTGGACATTCAGCCCTACTGCCATCACTGCTGACATTCTGGCATCCTCTACTGTCTTGTTTAGTAATAGCCTGTACTTGTACTTTGTATGTATTGTACTTATATTTCTTCTGTGTGATTAGATTTTTTTACACAGTTGGGTATGGTGTGTTTGTTAAAGAGAAGAAAAATGAATCAGTGAAATTATTCTATTCTGTACTTGGCATGCAGGCAGCAGCTCCTCTGGGTTCACCACTGCAGCACCTCCCAGCACAGGTCTTGGTGTGGAAGCTGCTGACATTGCTGTGGTTGTCGTCTACTTAATCTTTGTGATGGTGGTTGGAATCTGGGTAAGAACTGAAAGTGGCTCAAATCATTTTACATGAACACCTTAAAAATATCTTAAGACCTATGTCAGTATCTCAGGTGAACAGGTGTGTGCGATATTGTGTAAATACCCATGTGAGAATACACTTAATTCAAATTTAACCAATAAATGTTTTTTGATTCCACAAATGTTAATTAAAAAGAAAACAGTTACTAAAAATTATGGGATTGCACATGGGTAATACATATGGTTTCCTCTTATAAAAAGTATGTGTTATGTTGGTCTCATACATTTTTCCCTGATTTAAGTCAGGCCAAATGCTATGAAAGTATTCTAAAACATGCTGAGAGGAAATATGCTAAACCATGGATACTAAAATATCTGACAAAGAGCCAATTTGGGCTCAAAAAGTTCACTTTATTTCATGTGAAAAATAAGTGATACTGATATTGTTTCAAGTCCTCTTTGTAATTGCAAATTTCTTTACATGCTAAACATGTTGATTGCCATTATTTCTGCATTGTTAGGTGCTAAGTATAGGTACTTGCCTGCTTTTGGCTCTTATTCTTTAATGAATCAGTATGTTTTTAGGTACAGCCATTATGATTGTCTTTTTCCATTTACCTGAAAGGTGTCCAAGTACAGTACGTATGAAGAACATTATCTGCGGTTAAGTTTAGCCTGTTAAGAACATAGCAATTCTGGGAGCTCATCCCAAGTCACCAGGAAATTACTTATATTTGTGTCACAGGTGGTCAGTGACAAATCTTGACCAAGGGCCCCCCATACATTCATAAAACAAATTATTTAATATATATTTTTATATTTGCGTTACCTGTTACAAAATCGTAATTTATTTCAAATGTATTTATTTATTTGCTTTAGTGGATGAAGCAAGTGGCTCAATATTAATTGAGGAAGATTAAGTGAGCAGCTTCCCATTTTACTATCACAGGCTATAAAATGCCTTTTGTTAAACAGAGATAGTGGCGTTTATATTCAGATAGTTGTGATTTTGGCTGACCGGCAGCAATTTAAAATGGAATGAAGCCCACCCACGGCAAACAACCCAAAGTAGGGATAACCCAAAACATAGGACAACCCAAAAACTATCTATGTCTGTTTGTAATACATCTAGGGTTCCTCATTTTGACATTTTTTTGTGATACAATGACATTTCTTTTTAAATCGTGACTTAAGCAAAATCCTTAGTCAAATAATTGTGTATTAATTGCTTTCACATGGAACTAATAATAGCCAATTAAAATAACAACAACAATAACAACAGTAATAATGTTTAGAATGCAATATGCACACAGTAACCAACCTTTTCTGGTTATGTCAGGATACTGCATGCTTGGAAGCCCTTTTGACCCTCTGGCTCAGTTGACCTCACAGAGCACACAGGCTATAAACAACAAATTACAAACAATTTAACAGGCTGCCATCACGTTACTGGCAGTTGTGGGGCTGCACTTTTACTTCTTACATTTTGTTTCATAAGCAACATACTACATTTATCTGTATACCTGCAACATGAGAATCCACAGTCATTATACTTATATGATTTGTCTCTTTGTGTAACCGATAATTGTGTGTAAATAAACAAAAACAAGCAGTGTGATTGAATGATTTGTACATTTGACTTTACTTTTATTATTTATTACTATGAACTTTAATATTCCACTTTGCCTATATCATGGCTAGTTGTCAACAAAATACCATAGGCTATGTTACCAAATTAGAAACATAAGTATCAGCATATAAGGCGTTATGATCACTTTAATTATCGTTAAGGAAAGAAACCAGGCTGCAAAGATGCCCAGACACATAAGCATATCCAGTAGGCTTCTGACAGGGATGCATAGGCTACTATCTATACAACCCTGGAGATTCTTTATATCTTTATGATTCTTGATTTTGAGATTTATGTCAGCATGACATAGCCCATTCAATCAGATTTAGAATCTATTTTATTAGCCAATGCAAGCATACAAAGTCTGTGTCTTGATGTTTGCTCCCATAAACGCAACACAGAAAAATAAAAATAGACAAAAGTAAGGTAATAATAATAATGAAATAAACAAAGTAATATTAAAATTGAATTTAAATTTTGAAATCTATTTACAGAATGGAATAGCAATAGTTTTGAAATGAAATATAAAACTTTATATTAAATACTGACTGTACAAAGGAAATATGGACTGTGCTATGGACAAAGAAATGAAGTGTGTGAAATATATGAAGAGCAAAAATTAAATGTGACATTTGCATAAATAATTTAATTATGTACCAGTGGAGGTTGACTGTAATGTACAATATGAAGTCCAGTTTGATGAAATATGTGAAGGTGCAGGGATTAAATGAGAGATGTGAAATGTAAAGTCCAGTTTGATAACTGTCTTCATCCTGTTTACAAGACCATGGTACAAGATTTGATGCAATTTATTTCAAAGACAGGTTAGGCTTTGGGAAGGGCATTGTGTTGGACTTTGTGCATTCAACTACTGCTTTGGGTTGTCTTCCGTAGTTGGGCTTTATTCCATTTCAAATTGCCACAGATCGGGCACAATCACCAATCCAAACGCCACTATCTCTGTTAACAAAAGGTGACTGTAATTGTAAAATGGGAAGTTGCCATATGCCTACATGAAATCATCATTCTTAAAACATAGAGTCTTCTCCAATTAATACTAAGCCACGTCATCCACTAAAGCACTCCGTTTTGCGTGAGTGTGTGTGTGTGTGAAAGAGAGAGAGAGAAGCAGTGGAGTAACGCAAAGCAGACTAGCTTAAAATTGGAAATGAGGATCAGGAAAACACTTCCGGACGTCAGGTCCTAGGTTTTCCAATGGCTCTGAAGCTCACAGCGTCGTATAGCACCGTGGCCGGGTTAACATCAGAATCAATGGAAGGCTAGAGCAGTTTGTCTGAGCATCTTGCCACGGATGGCTCTACATTGGTCTACATTTTAGTTAAAAGCCTGGTGTGTTGCTATACAGACAAGATTGGTAATTGTGTCCTTTCTCCTTAAAATTCAGACTCTGCATGTATGCCTCTATGTGAATGTCAAGGTAATCGCCAGTAAGCGCAGCTGTCTTCAAACTAGCAGTTTTTTTCCACAGCCTATGAATCCATGAAATTTTGGTTACAGGCTACATGAAAAGCACACTCCCGACCACAGCTGCACGATTCACACACCCTTTAATGCTGAACTGAACCACCCACTGCACCACTACACCCCTGGGAATGGCTTGAGTCTCCTGGGTCCTTTCTTAGGTTAGATGTATTTAGTTATTGTAGATGCTCACTTTAAATGGCTAGTCATTTATCCTACAAAGACTGCTACTGTCACTACAGAGAAGCTATGTCAAAGTTTCAGTGTTTTTGGATTACCAAAAATGCTAGTGTCAGATAATGGAAGAGGGAAAATGGAAACAAGGAGACCAACCAAGAAGCTACTCAGTAATGTCCAGCACATTGTCATGTCAAGTACCACTTAAATGCAAGTAAAGTTCCACAAACTGAAGACAGAGTCTTCAGTCTTTATAGGTAGTCAGCACCGTGTCCACCTCTACTGGCGCCACTGAGGTGCTGGTTCTCTGCAGTCTCTCTCTTAGTGCGAAGCCGCTAGTGCAAATCAATCAACATCACACACACAGACAAACCTCTGCCCACTGATAAAATAAACCCACACAATTAATCAGCATTTTTTAAATTTATTTTTATATAACTATAGAAACTACCATTAAAACACAGCCATGATCTGTGGGCTGAAAGAATCTTTAAATCTCTCCCTCTTCTTCTGTTGAAACAGCTGCTGAAGTTGTCACTATTTTATGCATAAATTAACCCTTTTTCTTAGAGGCGCCATCTGATTGGTTAGCTTTACTGTCACTCCAGATTGTAGCTTCATTTAGTTGTATTGGCAAGTGATTAGCAGCCACACATTTCTTCGTTCTCTATTTCTCTGTTTAGCGTCGCAAGGTTAGGCTAACCCATTGTTGCTAACCCATTGTTGCTAACTTCGGAGCTAACCCCCAAGCTGCAGCATTTATTAACTGACACACTGTAATCTGTCCTGTAAAAAAGACGAGAGAGAGAGTACCAGCAAGAGAAAGAGAGAGCAGCAGTGGTCAAGCAACCTAGAGAGGGAGCGCTGGTAGCGAGAATGCTGGTAAATCAGATCAAAACACATTCTTTTCTTATTGTTTCATTCGGCAGACAAATAAACACGCCCACACCCCCACACACCTCCACTCAACCCTGTGGCTGAACGCCACACCGCCTGATTGGTCTGAATATGACCTTTTATTGCTAACCTTTTCCTCTGTTCTGCTCACATTCACCGTCATTTTTCTGACACTCACTCTCTCACTTAACCACTCGCTCGCTTACGTACTGCCCTATTCCTAAAAAGGAGCTACACTACTTGCAGGAGACAAACAGGAGGAAACAACACAGAGGTTGACTCACATTATCCAATTAATGGATATTTGGCGTTATTTTTGGCATTGCCTGGCAGCCCGCCAGGCCTGTACTATTATGGGAGAAACACTGAGAAATATAAAATGTTTCTTTTAATTAGATTTTGATTTATCCTAGGCCCTATGTGAGGGCCTAAGGGCCCTGACAAACAGTCACTGCAGTTGGTTGATCCAATGTAGAAATGTGAACTTTACTTTCACTGTAAATGTGTGATATTGCAAATGATATTTTATCTGTTCTTTTTGTTTCTATATTGTTGTTTTTATCTTAATCTCTGTCTCTTCAGTCATCTGTGCAAACCAATCGCAGCACTGTGGGAGGTTACTTCTTAGCTGGACGCTCAATGACATGGTGGCCTGTGAGTAGCAAACTTCTGACTGGTGTACATGACAATATTTTGTTCTCAGTTCCATGTTAATGTGTATTGCTTTGTCAACATACTGTGCTGTCTGAATTCCTGTCCTGTGTTGCACATACTGTATAGTTAACCCAGCAAACATTGGTCAGCCAGTGATGTGTCAATTTCTCCTTCTAATGAATAGTAGATTTGATCAAATTTTGGTTGAAAAACTGTTTTGACACAGGGTATTGTCCTTTCCACATTCAATAAAGGTCCAGCATGTTTTGTTCCCCAGCAATAAAAATAATGTATGCTATATTGATTTTTTTAAAAATCATACATTTCAGTATTCTATTTTTTGTGAATGTCATAATAAAAAATGTCATAACTAATTTCCTTGCAATATTAACCCTGTTAACCCCCCTCACAATCTCCCATCTTCTTGCATTGCTACCCAGCAATAATGTAACTGTGCTTCGTAATTATTAAATAGCTCTTCTGTAATTAAAAAAAAAAATTTCAGTAAAGACAAAGTTGTTACCCCCTTGTTCCTAAACCTGTCATCCTCATCCCCTGTACTTACATATTTGTCTCAGTGTAGGTACATAAACGTATTTTATTGATACGCATACATACTACATATTTACACTGTAATTTGCAGGCTGTAATCTAAAGCATCATCAAACATTCTAACATTCTATAAATTCAACTTTCTGAAAATTTCAAACAAAGGCAAGCACTCAATATTTTTAGTAAATTTAACCTTTTTGTCTTATTGTGTATCATCTGTATGTGTTTACAGATTGGAGCTTCTCTGATGTCCAGTAATGTTGGCAGTGGTCTGTTTATTGGTCTAGCGGGAACAGGAGCAGCAGGAGGCCTTGCTGTTGGGGGATTTGAATGGAATGTAAGAAATGCTGTCAAGGGCTATATGTGAGAGAAAAGGGGCAGCCTCCTCTTTCTCCTTCTTTACCATCTGCTCTTACCCACCTACAGCTCCCTCCTCTGGTTTCCACTAGGGATGTAAAGAGAGGCCGGTATTCAGGACACCCACTGAATGATGTGAAGGCCCTATTGTATTTGAAGGAGTGATTATTAGGGCCTCAAGCACGTAGCAGTGCAAAGGCCCTATTGTATTTGAAGGAATTATTATTTTTTGTCAGAAAGAATTACATTTTTGAGGGCCTAAATGTGCTTGAAATCTTTGTACATGCATCAGAAGTGGTGGAAAATTTCATATTTTATAGGTCTTCGGCATGGGTGTGGCAAAATGACTTGAGGGGTCCCCTAGAAAATTTAAAATTTGAAACCCCCACCTTTAAATTTGATGTAGATGAATAAAATTTGGTAGGCACACATACCATGTCCAGACACACAAAAAAGCCTCTTGGAGCCATACCCTAAGTGCCACATGAAGTCGGCGATTTTGAGTTTACTGTGCAATTTTTGTGCAGTTTTCACAGCGTGTTTCAGAAGCAACAGAGAAGCGGCTCTCCACTCCGCTGCACTAAAGATATGCACCCCATCTACTTTTGATGGAAGCCACGTCAAGCTGCACAGAGCAGATAGAGCTGGGCATGAAGTCAGACACAGAAACAGAATTTTCAAAATAAAACTCGCTGTGCAGACTCCGTCAACAATAAACACAATTAAAACAGACAAATAAAGAAACCATTTAACTACGCAGGCTACTTAACCATAGTAGAAGCACAAACATCAAGGACAATGACAAAATCAACGAACGCTGAGAAAGTTAACAAAATGGGTCAGTTTAGTTGCCCTGCTACTGCAGTAAGGTGCTTTACCAGCTTTGACTAGGCTGCCGTAGTTGCTGTAGTAGGAGTGCAACTGAATTTAAAAGGCAAATGGCTTCCCCGCAGTCAATATGCTCCGCTTCTGAAACACTCCCAGTAGGACAGGATGCCGTGCAGAGGACGGAGCAAAACTGCGTCGGAAGCGGAACACGGCACACATGTGCCCGGTGGGATCCCAGCGCAACATACTCCTCTTCGAAAATTAGCCCAAGCAACTTCAAATTTTGTCTGTGTCATCTAAAGACCTTTGCGATGAAAGTTATCAAAATCTTGAGTTTTTATTGAACGCCCTTGATGTGCATTTGATGTTTTGCCATGAAACAGGACGTTGTTGTAACTCGAATGTTCATTGTCCAATCTGAGTACCAACAGATTATTTGCATTCTCACGAACGCAAATAATCTTGCTTTTAATTTGACAAGCATACATTAGTCATTTCTTTTTGGCATTGTAGGTGTATGTGATGTGCTATTGTGTGTAGCTTTGTATTTTGTATTATGTGTCCTATGTGTTTTTTGCTTCGTACTGTTTATGGTGCTGTTATATGTTTTAATTGTGACCTACCAAAGGGACTGCAGATGAAAATTAGCTATAAGCTAACTCTGGTACAATACATGAAATGGAACATTTATGTTTAACACTGTACATGGTCCCAATAAATAATAAGTAAATAAACAGCAAGTACCGACAGCTACAGTAAGCCCAGAGGGGAAAACATATCAGCCAGACATCACCTGCACTGCTTAAAGCAAGCTAAACCGCTTTTGATCTCGGCACTGCTGCCTTCAGAGATTTCATAGGTGTCTTTGTGACCTCCCTCACTAATCACCTTGCACAGTCACTCAGTTTTTTTAAGGATGGCCTGCTCTAGGCAGATGTACAGTTGTGCCATACACTCAGAGTTTGAGCTGCTCCAGTCAGCTGGCCGTTGATGCAGGGCCCCAAGCGCCAGCTGGAACATATACAAGAAGTCTTTTATCAACAAAGAATGACTGCATCAGGGAACACTTGTTATTATATAAGATTTGCTCTCTGGTATTATATGTACCTATCTGCTGCTACCTGCCCATTTGGGAGAAGCCAAAGAAAACTTTCCACTGAGGTGGACAGTGAAGTCAGTCTATTTATCTATCGTACTCAAGTTGAACTTTCAAATCTTCGGTACAGTACCATCAATTGAAACACCTTGGCTACACACAGGTATCTGCATTTAACTTATAATGTGATATCAGACAATACTGAAAATGTGTTGTAACTTGAGTGTTTGTGTGTTTGTCTAGGCAGCTTGGGTGCTGGTGGCTCTGGGCTGGATCTTTATCCCTGTCTACATCTCTGCTGGTGTGGTGACTATGCCTGAATACCTGGCCAAACGCTTTGGTGGCCAGAGGATACGCATATACATGTCTGTTCTGTCACTCATCCTCTACATCTTCACCAAAATATCTGTATGACACACACGCAAACACACACACTACCTATATTCATTTGGCACACTGTTTGGTCCAAAGCAACATACAAATGAGGTATTAACCAAGACAAAGTAAAAACACTTTTTGTGTGTGTTTGTGTATGCGTGTGTGTGTTACTCAGACAGATATCTTTTCAGGAGCATTGTTTATCCAGGTGTCGTTAGGCTGGGATCTCTATCTGTCCACAGGCATACTGCTGCTGGTCACTTCTGCTTACACTGTGGCAGGTGCGCACACACACACACACACACATCACCATATAATATTTCTAACATTTCTTGGCAGGGAAGATATCCTTAGATGGGGTCATCCAAATTGGGGGGAATCCTTGATGCTCTGGCCAACCGTGGCTGGGTGTATAAATAGATGGATGAGTGAGACTCAGGACTCAGAGACTGACAGTCATTACGTAACAATATAATGACAAAAATACAATAAACCCACTGTTGAGTAGCTACAATAAACGTACTGTATATCATAAGTAACTTTAGATATATTTTAAAAATGTTATTAACGTTAAGTGACTGAACCGTGCAGGTTCAGAAAAGGAGAGGGTTATACTTTTTTTTTCTTCTTGCTGAATGGAGGGCAGGGTTAATTTTTTGGAGAGCAAGAGAGGGTCTTAATTTTTTTCTCATTCTGAGAAATTGGATGAGAGGGTATTTTGCCCGTCATGCAAAGCCAGTAGTAGCACTGGTCAATGTCACAGCATCACCACATCAATCACACTTGTCACATTGAAAGTTCATTCTTGACCTTGGAATTGGTGATTTGACAACATAATCTAATCTCAAGGTCCATTTACCAGTGGAAGGTAACGTTTCAACCTCATGTTACTGTCCTCATCAGCAAATGGGAGATTGCTCAGTTATCATGGTAATGGTTCAGTTGTCATCATGTGACCTACTGTTGGATCAGTAGGATGTTGTAGAACAAATGGTCCTATATTGGGGAGATGGAAGACGTTTTTGGAAAAATGTAGTATGCAGATTTTGAGTCAAGATTATTTTGTCAAATTCAAGTCAGTGTTTTAAAACAAATTCAAGTCAGTGTTTGTGTCCTCTCGAAATACCCAATGGTCAGTTATTTGTATAATGCTGCTTCATATAGCCTAGTTATCAAATAATTGACATAATGTGCACAATAATATATAATGTATAATGTGTGTTTTTGTGTCTCTGTATGTAGGTGGTTTAGCAGCAGTGATCTACACTGATGCACTCCAGACTTTGATCATGGTTGGGGGAGCCTTTGCCCTAATGTTCATAGGTATAACACACACACACACACACACACACACACACACACACACACACAATGGGTGTGAGAAGAGTCATCAAAATACCATGTTTGCACACGCATATATGTTCGTCTGCCTCTTTATCTCTTTTCATCAACACAAATGTTGCCAACTTCTGTAATTACTGTGATGAGTTCTTTAATGAACGCAAGTTTTCCTCAGTCCACAGGTGATCTCAACACACACACTTCATTATCTGTTCTCCCACACTGTTAACAAGTCACTTTAGAACTGCAAATATAGGGCTAACCTTGTACCTGAAACCAAACCAAAACCAAACCTTTCTCCTGCGAATTGGTGAGCAGAGTTAACCCGACAATGATGAACTTATTCAACAGTGCACTGTTTCGCACATCTGCCTGAAACAAACAGTCCTCTTTGTATCCCCAACACGCTGGGCCATGCGACATAGGTGTCATGTAAGTGGTCAGACTGAGGGACAGTCAGACTGATCTCATGAAGAGGCCATCAGGCTAATGATTCATCTTTGCTCCTATTATTTAGAATCTGTGGGGGTAACAAAAACTTCTGGGCTTGAGGCCCATCAGCAGCCTCAGAGCTGGTGCCTATGCATATTTCAGTCCTTCACAGTGGTTATAACTGTTCATGTCACCATGTGTAAAAGCTACCTCAGGTGTGCTTAAAAGAGCTTCCAGGTCCCGGTCTGTTCCTGATTCGATTTGATTCGATTCCATTTTATTTATATAGCACCAAATCATAACAAAAGTTATCTCAGGGCACTTTTCACATAGGGCAGGTCTAGACCGTACTCTTTAATTCAGAGAGACCCAACAGTTCCCCCAGGAGCAAGCACTTGGCAACAGCAACAATGAAAAACTCCCCTTTAATGGGAAGAAACCTCAAGCAGAACCGGGCTCTAGGTGGGGGGCCATCTGCCTTAACCAGCAGAGAAAGAGAGAGGGAGGGGGAGAGGGGGGAGAGAGACACAGAGAAGCATAATAACAACAATAACTATAAAAATGATAATAAAAATAGAGATACGACTACTAATAACAATAGCAATAATAGCCGGAGAAGGTGTCAAGGCAGGATACCCATAGGACCATGCCATCATCCCTTGATGACCAGTTTTCCTGTGAGACGAGAAAGCACAAAACTCTAGGGAAGAAGCCAAGTTTGTAACATACATTAATGGTACATGAAAGCATACAGATGGAGAGGAGGAGGAGAAGAGAGGAGCTCAGTGCATCACAGGAAGCACTCCCGGCAGTCTAGGCCTATAGTAGCATAACTAAGGGCTGGTGCAAGGCAAGCCTGGATCAGCCCTTAGTTATGCTGCTATAGGCCAATTATTGGGGAATCATTACATTATGATATGTATGAGAATCATATGTAGATAATAATACATAATTCAATTAGCCTAAATGATGCACTAGTAAAATAGCAAAGTGTTTTGGAGCTACAATAGTCAGGCTGCTGTTAAATTAGACCAGTATCAGCACCTTGGAAAGCGAGACTTTTGATTCTTTTTTTTAGCAGCCAATCAGTTAATAGAAATACACAATATAGATTGAAGGGCAGAATATACCCTGGAATTACTGCAGGAAAGGTGTCCTTATAGATTTTGTCAGATTTTAGGAGAATCCTTTATGCTAACAGATACAAAGGCCTGTAGGCTAATATTATACTGAGAAAAATATCATAAACTCACTGTTGAGTAGCTACAAAAAAATGTGACATAAAAATATCATCATAACTTTAGAAATATTTTATAAATATGATATTGGCGTTAATTGACTGAACCCTGTATGATCCAAGTGTATATGATATGATATTATACAGGGCTTAAAAAGATAGATCATGTACGTATGTTCCAGACAGGAAGTATTTGGACATTATACAGTTATACATTTTGCAATGCCAACCAAATGCTTCAAAACTCATTGGATGACGTTTTATCATTCAGCAACATACACCTAAGCAACCAAAGAGCTTCTCAGAGTGAAGTAGTGGGATATCCTGGCTGAGTCAGTCATCTGATCACAATTCAATTGAGCTGCATTCCACTTGCTGAAGACGCAAGAGTCAAAGGTGGTGGCAGTGAAAGCCTGGGAGACCATCATCAGGGAAGATACAAAGTGTCTGCTTATGTCTGTCATAGACTGCAAAGGATTTTCCACAAAATGTTGAATATGATGTTGTTTGAAGTCAAATAAAATCATTATCTGTCCAAGTATGTTGAACCCCTAAACTTTGAGCACTGTGTATTAATGGGCTGTTTCTCCCAAACTACATATAGGTCTTTCTATATTGATGTAAACCTACTTAAAGCTGAGAATTGGTACTTTGATGCAGTATCTATTATATTATTTCAAATTTAATGTGCTGAAGCACAGAGCCTAAAGAACAAAATATGTGTAACTGTCCAAATACTTATGTGGTATTTTGATGACTCCTCTCCCGTACACACACAAACACACACACGCAAAGTCAATAAAGGCTCCAATATGCTGGAGACAGACCTTGTGGAAAGTACTAGTATTCCACTGATTTTCTGTCCTCTGTGTGGACTGAAAATGATGATGACCAGGGCTGTAGTGGAGGGTAAACAGCATTTACTCACCTCTTAAATTCTGAAATGGTGTTTATGCTGTACTCCTGAATTGACTTCCCTATGGCAGTTACTCTTGTAGATTCTAGGAACACTCCTTTTGTTCTACTGTAAACATTATATCCTTGTATGATACACTGAGGAGTGATCATCCAACCAATATTCGCTGGTGCTACGTGGGTGTTAAAACAAACAAACTCTGTATACACTGAAACTAGCAGGCAGACTGGAGCCACTTTCATGGGACAGACAAATGAAGTTCAGAGGATGATATATGACATTAACTGAAATGTGCTTCATCAAATAACAATCTGCCATCTAATGCACTGCTGCTCTAGTTTCAACTGAGGTACTGCAGTCGGCTAACTTCAGGATGTCAAACAGTCACTGACAGTCTTCATCAGAAATCTATAAAGGAAACAGAGGCTCTAAATCACTGAACTTTCCATCATCTGAAGCATTGTAGAACATACGCACTAAGATAAAAACAAACTCTAAAAGCGTTATTTCGGCATCGTTTCTGTCATCATGTTCCTGTTGCATTTCAAACTCTCAGCAAGTGCAACTCCGCACATGTGTTGCACATCTTTCGTGGCGAGTTTGGCGTATTCTCGCAGAGTGAGATGAGGATCTGCTCATATCAAACATGAAGGAGACAAAATTATGAAGATATATGACCCAATAACAAACCCTTTGTAACTTTTGTCAATCCAGATATAGTTCAATTATTGTAAAACTGTTGAAAACATACCATGCCCAATGATGTTTATTCTAAGTGGAAAGTTTTTGTATGAATGACTGACCAATGTTTGCTGGGGAGCTAAGGTTTTTAAAAATTGACATTAGTGTTTTAACTAACTGGTTTGTCTAGTTTGTTGCTGCTTTACATTACAGTATTAATGTTGACAGTTAGAATGACTAATTAAAAAATGATAAAAACATATAAATCCCAAGAGAAAAAAACAAAAAAAGAACAAGCAGTTAGCAGCACAGTGCATTAAATTGCATTGAGATAGAAAAGTACATGTCTCAGTTCAATGTAGACAGCTCTTGCAAGTCAATGAGTGACCAGCACTGAACGGGGAGTTATAGAATCCATTTTGCTGTCCAGAGAACATTGGGCAACATGATTGGAACTGCCAATTTGTATTGGTTAACAATTAGCCTAGCTGGCACTCCTTTGCACTACTATGTCCTGTCTCACCGCTTTCGATGTTTCCTCTCAGACACAGCTCCAGGCAAGGCTATGGTCTCCTTTGGGTCCACTGGGCGTAGCAGACCAAGTATACTCAACTGATTTAGCTCTCCCAGCCAGTATTTCTCGTAGCAAAAGTCCTTGTTACAAATGTCCAAAGGAAACTGACAATAATAGACCTATTTCCCTTGCACTCCACACGATGACACACATGTAAACATAGACATGGACAAAGACACTGCATTGTCGGAACTAAGAGAGGCTAACGGAAACATTGGTTGCACCACCATCACACCAGTTCATGGAGAGATAAAGAGAATACCACCAACAAGAACCCCTTAATTTCTCTTCTTGTCTTCACAAAATAACTCTTCTGTTAGCTTGCTCAGTGCAGTGCCTTTGGAATGTTGGGAACAGTGGCAGGTAGCAGTTAGCAGTTGACAGCTGTTTTTGTTGATTAATGCTGTTACCTCTTCTTTAGAGTCTTTTCTGAAGATTATTTGAAGGTTATTTTGCAAAATGTCTCACTTTTTAGGTCCAAGTTTGAGATGTATTCAGGAGCCCATCTCTGGTGCAGCCACTCTCTCTCATAGAACATAAAGGATGTAACTAAAGAATGCAGTTTCTGAGGAAATTGCGGTGGGATTGCTGACTGCTGAGCTGCATTGCTTTTTCAATAGCTTGAGCTAAATTGCATTGCTGACTGCAAAGCTGTGTTGCATTGTGAATAGCTTGAACATAAATGCATTGCTGGCTTAACTCTTTATGAAGGTTAGATTAAGTTAAATGAGCTTAAGTGTTGAGAGTCAGTCATTTGGTTTTTATATAATTAAGTCACTTGGATCAGCCAATCAGCTGTGTGTAGCAGCCTGCAATCTCTCGTTCCCATTAGGGCTGTAGTCTCCTGGTCAACTGGTCAATTAGTTTGTCGATATGCTCTCGTCCGACTAAATTCTCATTGGTCGAATAATTGCCATGTTACTTTCATAAGGAGAGAAGTGCTACATCAGTAGCTTTCCAGGATTAATCCATTATTTCCTGCAGCAGGAGGGACAGACAAACACATTACCTGTGAAAACGGGGTATTCAAAACACCCCCGTTGTTTTCACAACTTTGAACTCGCCCAACCTAATGGAGACTGCTGGGTCTAAGGCCATATTCAGAACAAATCAGGCGGTGCAGCGTACAGCCACAGGGTTGAGCTGAGGTATGGGTGTGTTTTGTGCTTTAAAACATAACCACTGTGAAAAAATCAGAAAATAATGTTTTATTGATCTGATTCACCAGCTTTCTCACTACGTTTACTGAACGTACTGAACGTTTACTGACTCAGTGTTTATCCTATAATTATAACAACAAGAACCCCTCCCAGGCCAAAAATTATAATTATTTTCAAATTTATAGTATTGTTCTATTGTGACAACAGATATATGTTTTCATCAAAAACAGACACGATATAACATGATTTACACATGTTTCCTATGTATTTTCTTAGTATACAGAAATATATAAAGTACCACATAGCTTATAATGTGATACAGGAACAGATCAGTGCTGAATACTAGAAAGACTGAACACTAAAAACATTCACAGATCTAAAAGTGCAGGTTCACATCAGAAAGTATTGTATATAAGAAAAATACTCATATATTTGAATGGAGAGTGTGAACGAACTGCTAGGTGCTTGGGCCTTAATAAAGGAAAAACTGCAGTACAGAGCTACAAAATTTAGTTTTGATTTTATTTTTCTGCAGTACTTTATCACTAAACTGTCACTCTTACTCAGTGAGCTCCATTCAACCCTCTTCCCCTCATAGGTCATCCCCATTACTAATTATACATATAAGACCTACAATTATTGTAAAGTAAATGATAATAACCCCAAACTTCATACAGAGTTTGTATAAATGTATTGTATGTATATAGACCTTTCTGCCATATCCTATAAAACTGAGCTACATTCAACCATCACACCCATCCCCCGCCTTTCTTCCCTCCTTGTCAGATTGAGAGCAGGATTTCAGAGCAGTCTTCTAGTGGAAATATCTTAATAAATCCCATGACTTTGGCCAAATCTTACATCAAAAAACACATTTTAGTAGGATTTTTTGTCGTGAATCCACTGATACAGGTTTGAAAGTGGTCTGACTTATAGTTTAGATGTCAGATGCCTCAGTTTGGCACAAAGTCCATGCCCAGAGATTGCCTCCCCATTGGTTTACATTGTAAGGTGCGATGTAGCACTCCAACTTTCGGGGCTAAAAATCTAAGCCGTTCGAGTTATTTCAAAGTTTTTGATAACATTTTTCAGCACAGTGTGATAAGTCATGTATTAAAGTTTGACACCGATACCATTAACGCCCTAGGAGGAGATAGCGTTTATTCGGGGTCCAAAAGTGGCACAAAATCATACTTTGATGGGTGTATTGTGGACTTCCTGTTGGATTTAGGTCAGGGGTGTCTGCATATGATTCGTAGGTCTTGTTGAGACGAATAATTGAGTTTTGGTTCGATCTTTCTACGACATTCCTACTGGCCGTGGTCGCCATTTTAGATACATAGGTGGCGCTATCTAGCACATTTTGACACTCTGGGGTTTAATTTTTACATTTTATCAAAATTTTTACGAGACCTGATGTGTGTGCCAAATTTGGGGAGTTTTTGAGCATGTTTAGGGGGTCAAATTAAGGGTTGAAGTGGCGGAATAATTAAAGCTGCAAGCAGCGATGAACAGGCCCTCGCACCTCCGCGCACATCAGGCCGCGGCACAATTGAAGGGCTTCTGTCACGTGCATGTAGATGTCTTCAGACCCGGTCTGTTGTCAGACAGTGCAAGAAGGAGATAAACATCACTTCCTTTGTCCACTGTTTTGCCCGCTGCTGAGGAGCTGTAGTAGTACTGCAGTACAGAGCTATAAATTTTAGTTAATAATGCGGGGCACCACCCAGAGACTGGGACTAACCAAACTGTAAAGGTAGTCTCATAAACAAATTATTCACTTAAGGGGAGCTACTACCTGGTGTACCAGCAAGTGAATGGTGAAGATGAAAGTCCGAGCACTGACTCCCTCAATCAGCCCCTTATCACAATAAAAGATGCACAATAATGACAGGAAACTTCTCTTTAAAGCTACAAATAGTATTTATTAACTTCCACAAGAATTAACAAGGTCAACAATTGCTTCAATCAATAAATACTAAGCTACCACTAATACTAGCAAAAACACATATAAAACAGTAGCTGTGTAAAGGTAAATAGGTAACCCGAAGCGTGTGTGGGTGGGTGTGTGAGAAGATGTAAGAGTATGTGTAAGTGTGTAAGCGTGTGTGTGTGTGTGTGTGTGTGTGTGTGTGTATCACAAGATGGCCGACGTGGATCACGTCACGATACACGTGCCTCAAGATGGCGCGGCTTCCGGGGGAAGTCGCGTCACGTGAGAACAACAGGCGGAAGACGCCGCAGAGTTCCGGTTAACAATAACAGATAGCGCCAACCGGTGGTCGGTGGCGTTTCTGCACTCATGTGTCTCATGGCGGATAACAAAGAGGCAAGGCGGCGCTATGGCCCTTTGTCATCTGACAAAAAAGCCCAGCATCCGCACAAATGATATTGTAAGAAAAGCCAGAAGAAATTAAAGAAGGTTCAACTGATTAAAAATTTAAAGAAAAGTTTAAAGAGGAAAGAAAAACACACCTCGGAGTCAGGTGATGGAGAGACATGAACAAATTCAAAGCAGGAGGCAGAAAAACTGGTAACACACCAATAAAATTAACAGTTTGTTACAGTATTATGAGACACAAAATGCAGTTTTTTCATGTACAAGTCAAACTGTTGACTAGATTTGTCATTATTCTGTTAGGCCTATATTCCCAACATTGATCTATCTATATAGATGGTGTTTGAATTGAGATGTGTTTTTAAGATAGCACCTGATTGTTTCATCTATCCATCTTTAAGACCCTTGTGGTAGTGTAGCTGACTGAGGTAATGTAGGGTTTACTCAAGCTTTTATATACCACAACAGCCCTGATGATGAATCTGATTGAATAATCATGTTTTGGAATGACTGATTAAACCAAATTTTTTTTTTGTACATTTCCAAGCATTCTCTAAAGTCGGCTGGTATGAAGGCCTTGTGGACCGCTACATGTCAGCTGTACCCTCGGTGATGGTCACCAACAGCACCTGCCACCTACCTCGTAGTGATGCCTTCCACTTGTTCAGAGACCCGGTGTCAGGGGACTTACCATGGCCAGGTCTGGTGTTTGGGCTCACTGTACTGGCTACATGGGTCTGGTGTACTGATCAGGTAACTTACCTACTATAATACACTAATACATGTAGTGCACAAGATTTTTGGATAGTGACACATTTTTTTGTCTTTTTGGCTCTGCACCTTCGCCATTTACCCAAATAAAATGACATGTGAGGCAACAACAGATTTTCAAAATAAATTACAAACAAGGATTTCTAACATTAAAATAACTCATATGTTAATAACACTCTTTTTAAAATTTTATATTAATACCAACAAAAATACAAATAAGACACACATGATATTGTGTGATTGACAAAAAACAACCAAAGTCTACAATGACAATGACCTAGACCAGAGGTTCCCAAACTTTTCAGACCATGTACCACTATGTACCAAACCAAATTTCCCAAGCACCATTTCCTACTGCATACTAACAATATAATAATGAAAGAGCCACCTCCCCTATGTAAGTCCATCTCGACCACTACTGGTACTACTACTATTCAAACCCAGCGCAAGGATGAAGGGGGGCTGTTAAAAATTGTGAGGGGCCATTTTTTTTGTACTATAAAATTCACTATTTAGCCTCTGAAAGGCTAAATAACAACATAAGGCTACTGTTTCAAAATCTAAGAATACATTTATTAATCAGCGCACTCATAAAAATCACTCAAAATCAGCAGGGGGAGGTGCGTAGGAACATCTGTTTGCGGCTCTCTCTCTCTCTAAACTGCCAACTTTAAGCTTCAGCATTGAAAGTTTCATCTGACCTTTCAGGGCTGGCCTGCCTCTTGACTGTTTTTTGGACCTTGTAGCCATTTCAAAATTAAATCATTACACTTGCTAAAATCAACAATGACAAGTCCAAATCTGATTCTGTCAAGCTAATATTAACGTTACTAGTTCATGCTATGTCTGACATCACGTCACGTCACGTCACACTATATGGCTAAGCAAAGGTAAATTTTATTTCTAAAATATTTAAATGATTAGCAAATTTTTACATCATTGTAATGTGTAATAACTGCTATCTGTAATAATATGAAATTAAATATCAATTTTTTGGATTTGGGCCAGATTGAGTGCAATTGCTAGGCCTTTCACCAAGGCTTTAACATACAACTAGGTAGAACCTCCATACCACAGTTTTGGAATCACTGACCTAGAAAGAGAGAGGTGCAGTAGAAACAAAAAATATAGTCTTAGTTTCCCCTTTACTTCTAAAAGCAGTTAGTGATCAGTCTGGTTGTTCCAAGACCTAAAGACAATAATCTATCAAATCATGTATCACAATGTGGGTAGTAAACAGTTATATATGTATTCTATGAGAAACAATATCCAGGGCTGAGTTTGATAGTTCATTCTTGACCTCAGACACAGCAGGTGACAAAATTATCTCATCTCAAGTTCCACTTACTTTTTCTGAAACCTTTGGCCACACAGTTTGCCACAGCAGATTAAGTTTGCTCAGTTGTTGTGGTTACATCCCACCCTTGGTCGGCCCTATGGGGCAAACAACACTCCACCATTGACCCAAAGTAAAGCAAGACCAGCAGTCCATGAACCAGAAGCCTCTTCCTGTAACAGCAACCTGGAGCATTTAACCACTTCCTATCCTGGGCCAGGTGCAATTCATTGAGGACTGATCAGGGTAGAAGACCTGGGGAGAACAAGAGACAGGAGAGGAAAAGGGACAAACAGTACAGGGACCTGGCCTCCAGCACCACCGTAAGGAATCTTTGATCAGGATATGTCCTTTAACTCCCACATAAATCAAATCTCAAGGACTGCCTTTTTTCACTTACGTAATATCCCAAAAATCAGGCACATCCTGTCCCAAATCAGGCTGCTCACACAAGTCTCTAAAGACTCTCCAGCTGGTCCAGAATGCAGCTGCACGTGTACTGACTAAAACTAGAAAAAGAGATCACATTTCCCCCATTTTAGTTTCGCTACATTGGCTTCCTGTAAAATCTAGAATAGAATTTAAAAACCGTCTCCTAACTTACAAAGCCCTTAATGGTCAGGCACCATCATATCTAGAAGAGCTCATAGTACCGTATTATCCCACTAGAACACTGCAGAATGCAGGCTTACTGGTGGTTCCTACAGTCTTTAGAAGTAGAATGGGAGGCAGAGCCTTTAGCTATCAGGCTCCTCTCCTGTGGAACCATCTTCCAGATTCGGTCCTGGGTGCAGACACCCTCTCTATGTTTAAGAGTAGGCTTAAAACTTTCCTTTTTGATAAAGCTTATAGTTAGGGCCAACCAGGCTCACCTTGGATCAGCCCTTAGTTATGCTGCTATATGCCTAGATTGCTGGGGGACTTCCCATGATGCACTGAGCTCCTCTCTCCTCCTCCTCCTCTCCATCTGTATGCATTCATGTAACATCAATGCATGTCACTAACTTTGCTTCTTCCTCGGAGTTTTTTTGTGCTTCTCATCTCGCAGGAAACCCTGGGTTCCCGGGCCAAGCCTTTGCGGTCCTTCACAGTCCTGTTGGCATCCTTCCCTGGCTGTTGCTGTTGCTGCCGCTGTTGTCGTTGTTGTTATGATTGTTGTTATTCTGCCCCCCCCCCCCCCCTTTACCTCTTTCTTTCTCTCTCTCAACCCAACTGGTCAAAGCAGATGGCTGCCCACCAAGAGCCGGGTTCTGCTTGAGGTTTCTACCCGTTAAAGGGGAGTTTTTCCTTACTGCTGTCACCAAGTGCTTGCTCGTGGGGGAATTGTTGGGTCTCTGTAAATTAAAGAGTACGGTCTTGACCTGCTCTATGTAAAAAGTGCCCTGAGATGACTTTTGTTGTGATTTGGCGCTATATAAATAAAAATTGATTGATTGATTGATTGATTGATTGAACACATACAGCCATAACAACCCCACCCTAAAACAATGAATAAATAATTTGTCACACAATCACACACAAGTACAAAAACATTTAAATTTCAACACTAATATAGCACATCAGAGTTCACTGTGACAAATTACCACCATACTATTTATTAATTGCAATACATTTTACTTAGCACTTGAAATTAGATGAGTTACTTATCAAGGCTGCATGTTAAAGGTAAAACACAGCTAAATACACAGACCAAAAGCATTTAGTCCACACCTGTTACATACCTCACTACCTGTGAACATTTACCAATCCATATAGTACTTAAACTCTTGTGCCAAATAATTCTGCCACTTATTACTCAGAGCTAAGACAAGACATTGGTTTAATATTGAGCAAACAAGATGTGCAATTAAGTCACAAGATAATAATTATTAAATCAAGATAATCATCCACCTTTAACCCAGGTGTCAACCTGGATCAAACAAACCTGTTGAGACAGCAGCAACAAGATGTTAACACATGAAAGGGCCAACAGACCAAAGTTATTGCCACTGAGATTATGAATATAAAGCACTCAAACAAATAGCCATACAAGTGGGTGTCACTCCCATTAGACACAACATGGCTACCACCATGAGGTGAACAACACCACAAAACCAAACAAAGTTACTACATTTACCTACAAAAACAACAACACAGGTCACTAACACAAAAATGGAATGCAACAGCCACAAACCAAAACAACAACAAGTACACCATGTGGTCTTCAACCACATACACAAGTTACTGATGTATGTTGGGATCCAGCAACACACAAAGTGACCTGACGAACTGGGAGGCCACACCCACTACACTAAGATCCACCGATCTGTAGAGTGACTATGTCAAACAAACGAAAAGGTCACAGCTACTTAGCAGCTACAATTAAATACACAAAAGCAGTACCACCCAAATTGACCAAACTAAAGTGGACTGCAACAACCACAACACAAAGTGGTCACGCCGTAGGCAACCACTACACACAAATGTCACCAACTCACCCCTAAGCAGCAACCCACAAGTGACCCAACAAATGTGGAGTTTAGTTACCACATCACCAAGGACCCAAACCACAAGTTACTGCACACAAAAGTATTTATCACAACTCCACAAGACAAAGTGATCAAACAGAAAGTAGAGTTATCTCACACAGAAAGATCACAACCAAGTTTCTGTGCAAAGTGCAAAAACTAGGGGAACAAGGCACTCCAAACTGTACCTGACTACCGAGATGACTAACTAACCTAGCTAGTCTTCTGCGGCTTACTGAGCTTGAGGTGACTTTAAACAGTAAAAGTGCATCACCGAAGACCAGAGATGGAGCCAACTGTAATACACTGAAGCATGCCCCCACTCAGGATTACCGCCAAAAATAAAGAAAGGCAAAACAACAAAGTGGCAAGCTCATCAAACCTGCCCGGTGGCTACCTAGTCAGGGTACTCAAAACTGAAACTCCAAGCTACTGAAGCAGTTACCTAGTCAAAAGCATGACTAAACAAGCAGCAACAACCACAAGTTATCTAACAAAAGAGATGATCACTACACTCAAACACATTTACTTCACCTCATGGATGTTCATATCCTGGACAAGCCCCCATTTGTTATGCCCCACCCTTGGTTGGCCCTATCAGGCGAACAACACTCCACCATTGACCCAAAGTAAAACTCTAAGAACACCTTCTAAAATACCCAAACCATTGGATTTATTAACATTAAGACATACAAAACAACAAAGACTTTAAATAATGACTGCAAATGACAATCAAAAGACAACAGCAAATTAAAATCCAAGGCTGAGAGGCAGCAAGACCAGCAGTCCATGAACCAGAAGCCTCTCTTTGCAACAGGAACCATTTAACCCCTTTCTTTCCTGGGCCAGGGGCACCTCACTGAGGACTGATCAGGTGTAGAAGAGGGACAAATAACACAGGGAACATATACAGCTGAAACAGTTGTGGAGCTGCAGACGTTCAAACTTTCCACTCCTCTGAGCACCTCTTAGACTGCTCATCAATGTTCACTTAAAAGTTTGACCTGACAGTTTATTCTTTAAATTCAAAACAGGGTAAAATTCAGGGAGAATGATGAGCAGTCCCAAGCACTAAGAGAAGCATTGATCCCACTATTACTGTATATACATACAATTGAACAAAAAAAGCACAATATAAAAAATAAAAATATAGGATTATAGACTTAAATGTGTGTCTGCGTTTGTGTGTGCAGGTTATAGTCCAGAGGTCTCTGTCAGCCAAGTCTTTGTCTCATGCCAAAGCAGGCAGTGTGCTGGGAGGCTACCTGAAACTACTGCCCATGTTCTTCATTGTCATGCCAGGCATGATCAGCAGAGCACTGTTCCCAGGTCAGTTTGTTTACCTCTCTCTGTGGGACTGTCATGTCAGATGTTTATTAATATTAAAATACATTAATTTTAAATCTTCAATTATTACCTCATCAAATCACCTAAACGACTTAAATGTACCCAAATATATGTCCATCCATGGGTTTTTTCAAATTTATTAATGGAAATGAGCATGAAATTCTCCAAACATTGAGGTTTTCTTTAAAAGTACTGATCCACTCCATTACCACAATTGACAGACAAATGTATTATATTAAAGAGCAGGCATAATGACATCAAGATGACATCTCTGGAGGTTGTCATACCGTAATTAACAGAACATAGTGGCTCTTTGGAATGTGGAAAGACCACACTTACAAAATCTAAAACACTCCAGCATGCTTTTAAAAATGGATACTGATAATGTAGGGTACTTGTGTAATGTGAAGTACCTGTGTAATGAACACATGCAAACATACCTGTTACATGTTGTGGAATGTATGACTAATCAGCCTATGGGGAAGACAGGCTTTTGTGCCTTTTTTTCAGATTTGACTCATTCTTCCCTGAACATGTGCTGAATATATCAAACAGATGCTGTAGGTTTAAGCTGCATTTTGTGTGGCAAAATGCAGCTTAAACATACATTATTATTGGGAGGAATATAGAATCAGCAGGTTGAGTCAGGCCAAGCTTCACAAATGACCAATCATGAGCTCCTCTTATTCCCTTTAAATGCAGCAACAGGTGAAACAGGGAAGTGAGGCTGAGTGAGAGAGAAAAAAGAGTTCACCTCTGTGAAGCAAATAAATTTCCATAATACAAATTCAGGACACCCCCAATATTCATATACATCACTCCAAATATGCTGACATGACAGAAAAAATAATTTGATTCTAAACTCAGTTTGAAATTTATTTAATAAAAATGTCAAATGATAGATTTGATCCACATCTTACGGAAGCATAATGCATTCACTTGTAAAAAAAAAAAAAAAAAAAAAAACAAAACCCTGTCTTTCTGAATGAACAAGATAATTATCTCAGAATTCTGAGAAAATTTTTCAAAAAATTCTGCTCTGTTTTCCTGAATTAATGACATACCTCAAAATCCCAAGAGAGGCTTTCATTCCTACTTGAGAACTTGATTTCATGGAGGCAAACTTGTCCCACCTGTTTAGTTTAATCCAGTTTTATTTTGGTTTTGTTTTGAAACATTGGGAGATACTTGTGTCTTTAAGTAACATAGACGGTATTGTTATTAGTTTGTCAACTTTGTTGTTAATACTGTTAGAGAGGACCAGCAATCTTTAGGATTTATCTGATAACGTATTGGCAAAATAAAACTTACAACAGGTCAAACATGAGAAAAAAGGACAATGCATTATGTTCATAATAGAACACAGAAAGAAGTAAGTAAGAAGTAATAACACTACATTAGGTGCAACAAAATTCAGACAGCAGCGTTACCGCAATCAGGATTTTGAAGTATCTTGTGAATTCTGAAAAACAGCAGAATTTTTTTTTTTTCATGAAAAATATTCTCAGAATTCTGAGGTAATTATCTCATTAATTCAGAAAAACAGGGTAATTTTTTTTTCTCAAGTAAAAGCAATACACTTCCATAGCATCCTGAGGACAACTGCTTTACTTCAAATTATTTGTCTTCAAATTATTATCTGTTAAATTTGGAATCTTTGAGAAACAGCTTTCCAACCTGATGTTCAGAAAAAACAGAACAATAATTACCATAGATTCTTGATCCTGTCGCAGTGTCAGAAAATTAAAAAAATTAATGAAGTTTCCTATGCTGTGCCATCTGTGTGTAACATGATGCACAGCCTCTCTCTAAAATCTCCAATGCCAGGCATAGACTCAAAAATATAGACTTGTGCTGGAGGTAAACTGCATAGACACTACGTTTTGCCCAGTGCTGGGCCTGCAGGAAAATAGGGCCTATCATCTGATTACTTGGGATTCAGGATTAATAAAGCACCTATGTATCTGTCTATCGGTCTGTCTGTAATTGAACAACTGAAAACACTGGCAAATGAACATATATTCAGGATAATGTGATTTTTAGTAGAGAAAAATCTTGGCAATAGCCTTTTTATGTATTTTTGTCTAACAAACTAAATAATTAAGGTTTTACATCTCCAATTCTCTCCCTGTGTGTGTATGTGTGTGTGTCTGTCTGTCTGCATGTGTATTTGTAGATGAGGTTGGTTGTGTGGATCCAGCAGTGTGTCAGAGAGTGTGTGGAGCTTCAGTTGGTTGCTCCAACATCGCCTACCCTAAACTAGTGATGGAGCTAATGCCTGTGGGTGAGTCTCTCTTGCTCTCTGTCTCTCACACACGCACAGCGTTGTTTTCAGTCCAGGTCAAAGTTGAACCACAAGAAGGCGCCTTACTTATGTTCAATGCAAGTGTTAAAATTTGGAGAAACATACAGTACTTTAAATTCAAACATTTATAGATATAGCTTCTGGGTATTGCATTTAATATTTGTAGAAAAGGATCTGGCATGTTAAGAGATAGCTGAGTTGAATTAGTCCCTCATTGCCTGTTTTGTTTCTTGGTGGTTACTTATGCTAATATCAGCTAAGGCTACAGAGCCTTTTTAAGTTTAATTAAGTTTCATGGAAATATTGCACACCCATTATTATGGATGAGAGATTTATCCAGTTTGTGTGACATGTCACCCACTGCTAACTACTGAGAGTTAGTTGCTTTATCTTTTATGTTTATTTCCTTAATACTATTTGGGCTTGTATTTCTGGTGTATTTCTTGTTTAACTACATTAGTAATGAGGATTACTCTCCTGTTTTAGACCACATACTCACCCCCACACCCTGCATGGTGACAGATAGATGGATAACATTGAAAGACTGTAAACAATTGTACTTATGTACATGATGTCTGAAACCTGTCAAAGTTTCATAAATGCCAGTGCAGTCTCCGCTGCTCGCAGACAGAGTACTGGGGAGTTCTGGAGGAGAGAGCCGGGGGCAGAGCCAGAGCCTCTGGAGGAATAACACCCAGGGTCACACTGCATTCTGCTCTGATCTGGAGCCATTTACCAGCAGGAGGAGAGTTTGGAGTTTGTTTTTTAAACTTTTGGGATTAAAAAGTGGATTTATCTTTACTCTTACTTTCTCTTCGTCCATGTTGACTACTGTCAAGGATGTCAGTGTTGATTTTGACCGATGAAAATAGGGTTAGGTGCACAAAATTTCGCAAAAATAGAGCCAGGGCAAGTTGTTTTTAAAACAAGTGACACATCGCTCAGCTTGTTCACTGACACCCGGAGCAGGTTAAGACATCTTCATTGGAAAACACTGAAATAATCTGGTATTCGCTCGCTCGCTCATTTGCATCATGTCCAGTTAGGAATCAATGTCAGTTTGTAAGTGTGCAAATAATGTGATGTACTGTCCAGACATTAATGAGGGTGCACAGTTACCATTGTTCGCACTGTTTTTTATTGATGTCCTTCAACATGACAAAATGTGAAATTTGGGCCTCTGCATGGTGTCCCTAAAATTCTGTGTTTTACAAACATCACACATGGACAGCAAACCTTGATTGAGACTCTGTATATATCAGTCAAACCACTATTAAATTAATGTGTATTTAATATTTTCAGACATTGAATGAGCCTGTGTTTGCTGTGCTATTATTTGCTTCTGCATCATTATTTAATGATGAAATAAATTTAGAATCTTGAATAGTAGCATGCAAACATCAAAATTATTCACTTGCTATTTCACCATGAATGGGCCATCTTTTAAATCCTCTCTCTCTCTCTGTGCAGGTCTACGTGGTCTGATGCTAGCAGTGATTTTCGCTGCGCTGATGTCATCTCTGACCTCCATCTTTAACAGCAGCTCCACTCTGTTTACATTGGACCTCTACCATAGAGCCAGGCCTAAGGCTTCAGAGATGGAACTCATGATTGTTGGAAGGTAGAGGTGTAAAGAATAACAATATGTTTCAGAAAACTGATGCAAAAGTGAGAGATTTGGCTGCATCAGCACACAACCACAGATCTGACCCAAATTCAGCAGTGAAGTCTTGTCTCTTTACCTGCACAAAACGCACCCAGACACGAAAATTAACATGCTCCATGGCAAGCAAAATTAAGATTCTCAATCAAAGGATACCTTAAAGCCTTTTATAAGACTTGAAGTCCCCTTATAGACTTTATTAACAGCCATTCAACAATCCACTTACAATCACTCCTGAGACTGACAGTGTTGTTTGAGTAGCGCCAGGTGGAAAGAGAAAGAAATCCTTAACTTTTTTATTTATTTGTTCATTCATTGTCAATTTATTACTTATATACTTATTAGGGCACGAGCATGAAAGTGTAAAGGGCCTAATGGTCCCTGGCACTGAAAGTATGAGAAACCTATTGTTTTTGTGAAGATTATTATTAGGGCCCAAGCATCAAACGATGCAAAGGCCCTCTTGTAAGTGAAGGAATTATTATTATTAAGGCCTGAGCACCAAACAGTGTGAAGGCCTATTGTATCTGAAGGAATTGTTATTGGTAGGGTCCAAGCACCAAAGGCCCCATTTTATTTGAAGGAATTATAAGGGCCTGAGCACCAAGTGGTTGCTTTGATATTCACGAAATTCAGTGGGATCATTGCTCTCATCATTCTACTCTGAAAGTTTTTCCTTTGAAGTTTTTTGCCCGACAGGAAGTCAGCCATTTTGGATTTTGTATCTCAATTTTCATTTTACGATAACATGTTTACGGCTTTTAGGATGTGCAAAAACTCACAAAACTTGGCACCATTGTTCTAACTGGTAATTATTTCGATTTGATATCACAACTGGGCTTAGCCATAGGATGACGTCTCTATAGCGCCCCCAATTACCTTTGGTGTTTATGAGGTGCTAGGGGTGGTTTAAAACTCACGAAACTTTGCACATACATCAGAGGTGGCATAACTTGATATTGCATATGGGTCTTAGGCATGGGTGTGGTGAAATGGCCCCTAGAAAATCTCAAAGTCCAAGCCCCCACCTTTAATTTTGACGGAGATTTACAAAATTTTGTAGGCAGATATATCATGTCCAGACTTTTAAAAAAGCCTCTCAGAGTCATACGTCCAACAGGAAGTCGGCCATTTTGAATCTATTTTTCCTTTTTTTTTGCAAAGTGAAGCCATTGACAGGCATTGTATTTTAACAAACTCCTCCTAGGGATTTAACCTGAGTGACATCAAATTTTGTGGGTTACATCTAAAGACTTTCGCAATGCTAAATTGCTTTTGCTAAAGCTTTTTATATTTCATGGAACGCCCTTGGTGTGAATTTTGCCCAAAACATGTCTGGGGCATTTAACAGGAGGTTGTTGTAACTTTATTTTATATCGTCCAATTTTCCCCAAATTTCTCATGTTTGATAAGAGTCTAGGCCTGAACACCTCTACATGTCAATATTCAGTCATAGTCATAGCGTCACCTACTGACAACAGGAAGTCAGCCTTATATGACAAAAATCATCCAATTTACATGAAATTTACACTGGCACTGAAAGTGCAAGGAACCTATTGTTTTTGTAAAGATTATCATCATTATCATTATTATTATTATTATTCACTCATGCCATTGCATTTTTGAGGGGCTTAGGATGCTCGAAAATTTATGAAAATTGACACACACGTCAGAACTGGTGAAAATTGCAAAGTTCTGAAGTGACAGGGCTCGAGCGTTGCCAGTGGGCTCCATAGTGCCCACATGTGCATGAAATTTGGTGTGTTCATTGCTCTCATCATTAATCGACATAATACATATTTTTTGGCAGGAAGTCAGCCATTTTGGATTTCGTGCATCAGTTTTCATTTTACGAACATGTTTGAGGCCTTTAGGATTTGCACAAACTCATGGAATTTTGTACCTATGTTCGAATTAGTAAGTATTGTGATTTGTATCACAATTTGGCTTGGGCGTGGTACATTGGCTCTATAGTGCCCCCTAATTACTTCTAGCATTTTTGATGTGCTAGGGGTGCTCAAAAACTCTGCACATGCATCAAAAGTGGTGTAACTTGACATCTGATATGGGTCTTGGGCTCGGGTGTGGCAAAATGGCTCAGGGGCACCCCCTAAAAAAAACTGCAAAGTCAAAGCCCCCACCTTTAAATTTGATGTATATGTACAAAATTTGGTAGGCAGATGTAACATCTCCAGACTTAAAAAAAACCCTCTCGGAACCATACCCTAAGTCCAACAGGAAGTCAGCCATTTTGAATCCACTTTGCTTTTTTTGGACACAGGAAGTGATAGTTATCGCCAACAGGCAATGTCCAATATTCATGAAAATGTATATCCATGTCAGGTGCCCTCTGGTAAATATATTCCTGTATCGTGTTGCTCTGCAATAATAGCAGTTTGACTGCGGCGTAGTTTGACTGCGGTGCACCCTAATGTGTGCGAAGGAGCGAGGGCCCAATCATCACTGCTTGCAGCTTCAGTTACTATTATTATTATTATTATTATTATTATTATTATTATTACCCCAAGCCTTTGCATTTTTGAGGAGCTTAGGATGCTTGAAAACTCCCAAAAATTGGCACACAGGTCAGAACTGGCGAAAATTGCAAAGTTCTGTAGTGATTGGGCTTGGGCATGGCCAGCAGACTCGATAGTTCCCCCAAACACAGGGCCATGTTGGAATCAATTTGCTTAGATGTTCATGAAATTTGTTGGGTTCATCATTCTGGTTATTTTAGTCATTTTTCGCTGGACATGAAGTCAGGCATTTTGGATTTTGTGGGTCAATTTTCAGTTTACAAACATGTTTGGGGCTTGCAAAACTTTGAACCGTGTTCGAAGTAGTCAAAGAGTCCTGGCCGGAACACATCTACATGTCAATATTGAGTCATAGTCATAGCACCACCTACTGACAACAGAAAGTCGGCCTTACGTGATGAACGTCATCCAGTTTACATGACGATTACATGGTGTGGTCTACACATGACATACAGCAACATGATGTATAATTAGTGGGTGTTCTCTAGCGCCACATAGTGGACACAGGAAGTGATAGTTGTCTCCTACATGTAATTTCCAATATCCATGAAAATGTATATCCATGTCAGGTGTATGTATTGCCATGTATTCTTCTGTTCTATAATAACAGCAGTTAAAATGCGGTGTAGTTCGACTGCAGAACATCCCAACATGTGCAAAGAAGCTTGCATTGTTGCTTGCAGCTTTAATTATTATTGTTATTATTTTCCTACGCCATTGCATTTTTGAGGGGCTTGGGATACTCGAAAACTCTGAAAATTGGCACACACACATCAGAACTGGTGAAAATTGCAATGTTCTGCAGTGATTGGGCTCGGGTGTGACCAGCAGGCTCTATAGTGCCCCCAAATGCATGGCCAGGTTGGGATAAAGTTTCTTGGACGTTCATGAAATTTGAAGCGTTCATTGCTCTCATCATTCTGGTCATAAAACATATTTTTAATTTTTTTTTTTCCACCAGACAGGAAGTCAGCCATTTTGAATTTCGTGCATCAATTTTCATTTTATGAACACACATTTGATGCCTTTAGGATGCACTAAAACTCATGAAAGTTTGCGCCCATGTTCAAACTAGTAAGTTTCAATTTGATTGGGCTTGCGCATTGTACGTCGGCTCTATAGCGCCACCTAATTACTTTTAGCATCTTTGAGGTGCTACGGGTGCTTGAAAACTCACAAAATTTTGTACATGCATCAGAAGTGGCGTGACTTGATATCTGTAACAAAATGTGGCAAAATGGCTCAAAGGTGCCCCCTAGAAAATTTCAAATTCAAAGCCCCCACCTTAAAATTTGACGTATATGTACAAAATTTGGTAAGCAGATGTGCCATCCCCAGACTTTAAAAAAAGCCTCTTGGACCCCTCTATACCCTAAGTCCAACAGGAAATCAGCCATTTTGAATTTACTTTGCAACTTCAAATTGGGTCGGTGATATCTAAAGGCCTTTGCAATGCTAAATTGTGAAGCTTTTAAGTTTTCATGGAACGACCTTGGCGTGGCATGCCAGTCACAGAGACACATAGTTCATCAAATGTATACACAATATATATTTCCTATATGTCATATCCAGTGCCATGGGCAAAATCGGCATAACCAAGCAACTGAGGTCACATGAACCTTTAAGGTTAGTTGATCATCAATCATGACACTCAAGTTTTGGGAAGACTTTGTGGGTATGAGTTGGATTGATTCAAGCTGGATACTGATCTGCTGTTGTATAGAAGGACTGGCTGGGATGACAAGGAGCTCGGACACTTTGTATCTTCTATTTTTTTTTTTAATCGAACTATTTTGTGTGCTGAAAACTCAAAAAAAAAAAAATTTTTTTAAAGAGTTATTGAGGAGAACAGAGTGATATTCATTAATTTTCCTTTCTGATCCAGGCATCCTACTGGAGATGTTCCTAAAATCCAAACATTTGGTTTCAAAAAAACAAATATAAAAATGATTGTTCTGTCTTTTAGTAGTCAGTTGCCATTTGTATGCAGCTTTCTGTAACTTTCCTCTCTTTTAGTCCACTTCCACAGCTGACAGAATAATAATATTTTCTGTGTTTTCAGGGTGTTCATTCTGGTCTTGGTGTGTGTTAGTCTCTTGTGGATACCAGTCATTCAAACAGCAAATAGTGGACAGCTGTTTGATTATATCCAGTCAGTGACCAGCTTTCTAGCTCCACCCATTACCGCTGTATTCCTAATGGCTATCTTCTGGCCACGTGCCAACGAGCAGGTAGGCACACACACACACGCAAACGAAAGCTTATACCATCAAAATAATATGAGAGATACTTTAATCACATTTTTCATCATATATAATCACAAATTTCTACATATAATGGCTATACCTTGGATATTGGCTGAAAACCTCTTTTTTCATAGTTTTACACAGCCCGAATGCAGTGTTGAATCATGGTCAGGGATTATTATGATGATGATGCTATGCCCTTGCCAAGCAGAATATATCTTGCAGAAAAACACCAGCAAACTGAACACAAGATGCATCCTGTTAATAATTTATACTTAACACAAGGAGTTAATGGGAGTCCCACTGTAGATAACCTACAGTGTAGGATCTGATATATAGCTCGGTGTTAGATTTCACCCCTTTTTTAGCACCCCTGCTACACTAAATGTATTTTTTATTATCGGGCTGTATTGTGCTTTTACTCCCCCAAATGAACTTTTTTCAATTTACTTTGTGATATAGTCATGGTGGGCTTTGCACAGAGCAGCATTCAGAGTTTTTCAGAAGTGCCAGCTGTCAGCCTACACATTTCCAGCCAACTACTTTCTTACTGTTTTTTTCCATAGCAAGTTGATTCTCACCCTATTGATGTAAGGTGCCTTGCATCCAATTTAGGGGATCCTACATCATGAAAGCAAAAGCTGAACTGTCACTCACTGCTTTTTTGTGTGTACATGCTTGTCAGTCACATGAGGAGTAGGCAGGGTCACACAACTTAAGTGTGTGTGTGTGGTCCAGGTATTCCTCTCGTTGTGGGGACGTAAATCTCTTTAAACAGTCATGTTGTGGGGACTCGCCTCCCTTAAGGGGACAAAAAGCAGGTCCCCTTAACGTAAATAATAAATTTTAAGGTAAAGACTTGGTTTAAAGTTAAGCTTAGTTCAGGGTTATGTTAAGGAAAGGGTAAAGGTTAGGGTTAGGCATGTGGTGGTCATGGTTAAGGTTAAGATAAGTCTCCAGGAAATTAATGTAAGCCAATGTAATGTGCGTGTGTGTGTGTGTGTGTGTATGTGTACATGCATGTGTCAGGGTGCATTCTGGGGTCTGACAACTGGACTAGTGGTGGGACTAATCCGGATGGTTCTGGAGTTCTCCTATACAACTCCTTCCTGTGGTCAGCCTGATCATCGGCCTGCTATCCTGGCTGACGTCCACTACCTGTACTTTGCTCTCATCTTGTTGGCACTAACATGTCTGACCATTGTTGCTGTCAGTTTGGCCACTGCCCCAATACCTAAACAACACGTGAGTAACATTTCATACTTTTATTTATGTTCTCATTTTCAAATTGAGTAACAGGACATGAGTGCTGGGCAATAAAAATGTGTGTTTAACACACAGTTCAGTCATGTTTCCAACACTGTACCACACATGAGCTTTAATGAAGGCCGCAGGAAGCTACGCTCTCTCCAAAAAGGAGCAGCAGAAGTGGGACCCTGCAAGTACTTCAGCCTTTGTTTACAAACCCATCAACAAGCTATAAATGATACCCAGACTGCCAAATATACAGTAGGGCTTGGGAATATTTTTTGGCGCTGTTTTCTTCCCTAACTCACAAATCACAAAAACTGACTGTGTTTTGGGATCTGTAGGGAATCTGGCATGCAGAGAGAAAGAGAAGAAAAAAAAAAAATCACTCACACCTACAGTACTTAATCCAAAAGGCAGCATACAGCAAAACAAAAATTAAAATGAATTACTACAAGCCTGTACCCAAACTCATAAGCTTCTCTACACAGAATGGGGATGAAATATATAGCCTACGTTATGAATAAAAGATTATACTTTGTGTTGCAGATGAGCATGGAAAAAGATATGGTTACTGCATCTGATAATTTAGACATAAATTTGTTTTTTTCAAAAAAAATATCCAGTGTAGTGTCACAGGGCTCAGTGGGATATGGTATCAGAAAAAGCCACATACTATAGTCTAAAAGATTAATATTGTATGTCCAAAACATAATGACCCAGGCAATTTATTACAAATGATACTACAGAGTACTGGGTTGACCCTCTTCAAGATTCCCCACCATGAAACAGCCAGAACAATCAATTCAGTGTTTCTGAGTGTTATTTAACTGTTTTGTCTCATTTTACTGTTGTAGGACATTGTTACGGACTAGTCAAGTCTAGGGGATTCCGTATTAAGCACCAATACTAGTCCTAACCTGGAGGGTGTAGAAAAGGAGAAAACGTGGGAGAATACAGAGGAAGACGGACTGGTTTCCAAGGTTAGAGATAGACAGTCTGGAGGTGGGTTACCTTATCGGGTTTCCACGCCGACTAGCATTTCAAGTCCCTCCGACTCGGCCTCGCCAGCGCTGGCGTTGCTCTCGTGAGCCGCGAGCTCCTTCTGGCGGTTCAGTTCAGTTTTTGGTGGTTGGGGGATGGGTCCCCGAAGAACAAAACTGGTTTTACTCAAGGGTCCGGGTGCAGGAAAGGTGTGAAGCTGTAATGTCTCGAACGCTTCTAAAAGGAACGTCTCTCTGGGCTTTAACTCAACTCGTATCACTTTCAATGTTCGCGCTTTCCCAGCTGAGCCTCAACACGTTACTCCAGTGGCTGCGCGCGCACCTCACCGTGACGTCGTTTTATCAACCCGCAGCTTAACCACACCCCCTTGTTATCTTCTCAATGAAAACCAGTCCAGTTTAGGAAAGGGAAAGGAAGAAAGAGGAACTATAAACCCCGCCCCCTTTACTCCTAACACAATGTTAAACGTATATGTCATGGGCACATAGTAGTGGGCATGCCTGTGATTATTTATGTTTATTCAAACTAAGAATAACTGTCTAATGGTCATAGCACCATGATCCACAGAGCTATCAAGGAAAGACTAACCACCTGGTGGTGACTCTGACCAGTATTGCTTCAAAGCTGCAATACTGCACAGCTTGAGGCAAACTGACATGCCACCTAGGGAAATATAGGTCATATGTCAAAATTCAGGCCCCACTATCCAATCTAACTGGGACACAGGTCAGTATTTTCACCCATCTTTCAGACAAAACTGCCATGCAGGTCAGTATTTTTGCCCTTCTTCCAGACAAAACTGCCTCACGGGTCAGTATTTTTGCCCTTCTTCCAGCCAAACATCTTTGCAGGTCAGTATTTTCAACCTTCCTCCCAATCAAATTGCCTCACAGGTCAGTATTACTGACCTTCCTCCCGCTGAAACTGACCCATGGGTCAGTAATATTGACCTTCCTCCCACTGAAACCAACTGGGTGGGTCGAAATAGAAAACCAAAACTGAATATTTTGAAAACCATTGGACAAGTCAACAATAATCCCAAAATCCAAAATCCAAGGGTGGATTTGATCGCGGGGAAGGTCAACAGTACTGACCCGTGGGTCAATTTCAGGAGGAAAGTCAGTAATAATAACCTGAAAAGAGGGCTTTGTCTGGAAGAAAGGCAAATTTACAGACACATGAAGTGGTTTGATCGGAAGGGAGGTCATAAATACTGACCTATGAATCAGTTTGTTTGGACAATGGGGCATTAATTTTGACATATGACCCATATTTGCCCAGGTGACCCATCAGTTTGCCTCAATCTGAGTCACACCAGGTTGTCTTTCCTTGATAGCCCTTTGGATCAGGGTGCTAAGACCATTAGACAGTTATTCTTAGTTTAAATAAACATAAATAATCACAGACATACCCACCACTATGTGCCCATGACAAATACGTTTAACAATAACAACAGTAAAATGAGACAAAACAGTTAAATACTGAACATACTGAATTGATTGTTCTTACTGTCACATGCTGGGAAATGTTGAGGAGGGTCAATCCAGTACTCTATAATATCATTTGTAATAAAAGGGCTGAGTCATTATGTTTTGGACATACAATATCAAACATTTTAGACTGTCACAATGTGACTTTTTCTGATATCCATATCCCACTGAATTCTATGACACTACACTGGATATTTTCTTTGAAAAAATAAAAAAAAACTTTGGGCAGACCTGCCAACCCTGGATGAATTTTTTGAGTACTACTTCAGCGAACTAGATGCATTGGATGCAAATCACTGCTGTTCACACAATGAATTACTGTACATAATTTGCATACATACGTATAACAGTACATCATTTGCATACATGCAGCAAACAGACAAAAAAAGTGAGGGATGTACTGATATGAAAATTCTTGATACCAATAACAGACTGTTTACAAAAATATCTGCAGATGACAACATTGTTACTTGGTCATTTATGCCTATGTTTGTCCATTTGTCTTTCACCTGCCTAATTATAGCTTAAGAAGGAACACAATTTCACTTAAGCTACACACTAACCTACCACTACTGCTGCATTTATATAGTTTCTATTGTTTACACCTTCACAATAATCAAACTTTAAGCCAATTTGATTTTTGAAAATATGATTTTCAGCTCATTTGAAAAGGTGATGAGAATGTAGCTGTAAAACCCTAACCAGCCGAAACAGACTATTTTGTCGTTATGGTGAAAAAAATGTTAGAGCTGGTTAATACAACTGTTATCATTATAGGTAGGCATATATATTGGACTTAATTTGCAATGGGGGGTGTTTCCTTTTCTTGAAATTTTCCTAGAGTAAGCAAAGTTATAAACTACAGTGCCAACACACACACAGACTTTGCAGGTCACAGGCCCATTCTGCCTTTTACACACACACACACAGACACCTAGCAGCCCACATTATGGTCACGGGTTTGGCTGCAATAATAATTATGAATACAGTTTATTATTTACAGCTAATTATGAACGCATGGACAATATAACTTAACGTTACTTTGCCAACTTAAATGTCTGGTGAACAAGCAAGCTAGCTTCCAAATTACGTAATGTTAGGCCAATGTTAATAACGTGAAATATTTTCCCAAGGTCAGAAGGTCTGTTAACTTAAGTTAACTCAATTGACAATTTCAACTTTCCACATCCACTCCAGTCCTGTTTACCTTTGCAAAGGAGTTAAAAGAACCGTCCTCATTTGAGGAACCAGCCAGCCAGAGTGAGGAGGGGGACGAGAGGGATAAAATCAATATCGTGTTGCTGTCGATTTGCAGTCTCTTGAAATGACATTACGAAGTTGTCAATCATGATCCCCACTTTTTTCTTGGATATAGGGTTCTCAAATATAAAAGATTGCGGTGGCCTTTGAATCTTAACTCATCCTTCTTCTCCTCAAAGTGTTTTTCAATGCATTTAGTCACAGGAGCTCTTGATGGCATAACATACCCGGGCTTGAGGTACCAAACAAGCTCTTTCAATACCTTGCCCTCTACCACACTGACTGGCAGCATATCAGCATATCAATCATTTGGCACCCCAACTTGTTGATGGCCTTGGACCGGCACACCTCACACTTTCTCAACCTGGCTGGCAGCAACATGATCTTTGGCTGTGAACCAACCTTGGACATGGCAGATGGGCGCTTGTTCTTAATGTGGTACAAATATGACCGCCCTTTTACAACAGTGGTTTTTGGAAAAATAACATTACTTTTTTTATATAACTTACATCATAGTATAGTTACACATTCACACACTCTCCTGCCAGGCTTTTGAAAGCGGGCAAAAATTATATTCTCCAGCAGGTAGCAATTATAAGACTGCCTCTTTGTCTTTTTGAGCTCCTTATAATCTGTGACAGTGGTATTTGTCTGCTTGACATATTCCATTTCTGCATTAGAGATTTCGGAAGATGCTTTGGACTCATTTTCACTCATCATGAATTTATTTCCTCCATGGCAGAAAAACATGTTACATGAACCTTCAGAAACTCCTGCAGGTTAAACTGGACTAACGAAACACTTGTAGGGCTGACTCTAACACACTCACTGCTGCAGCAGACTAGATGCATGAACCTAGGCAGTGCGTATGCGTCGCTGAACTGCTGCGTCTCTCACACTTGCAGCACAGAAGCGTGTCTGCTGCGGCGCTTCTGCCACTGGCAGCCCTATTTTTTTATTGTGTTCCCTGTCTATTTCTGCTGAGAACCATGCGCCTCACACGGAGAAAATAGGCGAGACCTCGAATCTCTAGATGAAGCAACGCAGCAGCCTTGCATGAGACGCGCGGGACACGCATGCTGCTACAATGCTGTCTGTGTGGACACTGCAAGCGTGCAAGATGCAGCAGTTCAGTGATGCTTGCTGCCTGTTTAGTTGTGTTCACCACACTAGACTGTTTTGTGTTTGTCTTGCTCAGAACTACTGCTGTGTTTGTGCCACCGTGAGTGAGAAAGTAAGTTGCTTTGTTGATCAGAAACCAGACAACGTGCGTTACAGACTGCCGTCTGTACACATGCTGTCTGTGGACAAAGGAACCGCTTCTCTCCCTCTCATGATCACTTTCTCTCCTTTTTCCCTCTCTTGTGACTAACATGCGCGCGCACACACATACACACACCGACACCCCTTTTACACATCTGATGAGATAACGGCGGATAAAGCGCTACTCTATTCGCCGTTATCCGCGATCATTACACGGAATTTGGTGAGTGCAAGACGCCGACCACCAGGTGACACCATCTTGCTATTGTCTAACCCAGACAGCGCCATACTTCCGCCATTCGGTTCTCGTGTGACGTGACTTCCTCCCATAGTCACGTCCACGTTGCAGACTGACAACGTCATCATGTCAGGCCCCGTCGCCATCTTGTCACACACACACACACACACACACACACACACACACGCACACACACACCCCCACTCACACACACACACATGCATTCCCCTGCACTTGCTCAACCCTGTACATAGCTGTTTGTGTTTTTCTTTGGTAGAATTAGATTTTAGAATAGTAGTTTATTGAATGTAGCATTTGTTAACTTTGTTAATTTTGCTAAGTTTAATAAATGTTATGTCTTAAAGAGACGTTTTTTGTTATTATTGTGCTTAACATATTGTGAAAAGTGGCTGATTGAAGGAGCTCGAATTCAACCCTTCTTTGTTCACCTTTGAATGTTGATATCTCTCAGATATTAACATTCTAGGTGAACTCTTTTATGAGACTACCTTGTTTTGGTTATTGGTCCCGGTTTCCGGGTGGTGCCCCGTATTTGTTAATTCATATTAATAATTCTATTAATTGTTATAATTAGTTAATTATCATTGATAATTGATAATTATTTCAAATATTTAACTGTGCTCCTCACAGATCCAACAGTTGGTGCCCAAATTATTGATTGATATTAATAATATCTTAATTTCATAATTCATAATTGTCTATGAAATTATGAATTATTACTAATAACTAAACACACTCCTGCCCGTCCCAACACTGGAAAATATTTATTTGGCTAAATTTTTAGGGAAAATGGAAATGATGTAACTCATATCAAACCCGACGCTCAGGAATTTTCAACCTCACATGTGACTGAATGGAAATGATGATAAATCATGCAAAATATAAATGTGTTTAACTGTTATTATGGATCAAATTAAAGTTAGGGAGAGTATGTCTGTCAGCAAGAAACAGTTTAATGGGGGAAATAACAGATCATGAAAGAAATCTTTCTAATAAATGAAGAAAGCTGTTTATGGTTCTTTTGTTGTTCAGACCAACAATTAACAGATTTTTTTAACTAGATGATGAATCAGAAAACAAATAAAACAAAAAAATTTAGGAGTGATACACTTAAATTTAATCTGTAATCTGTCTCCACTTTGACATGAAACTGTAGTGATGTTGTGATGTATCAGATCAGTCCAATCAGTTGCAGCGTCCAATCAATAATTGATATCCAATAAAGGGGCATGTTGGCCGCTAAAAGATTTCTGCGAAGGCTGCTCTTGTGTATCCTCATGTATCCTTGCTCCTCAGAGCAGAAATAAGAGATATGGGATGCCCATCAAAATGGTGTACAGGAACAACTTTTGATTCAGGCAAGGAGTGAGGAGCAAGGAAAGATAAAATAAGAGACTTGGGTTATACCCATAGGCTGCAGTCGAAAAGTCCCTCCTATCGTCTTTATCTAACCACTTTTCCTTGACCTCAGTGGAAAAAGTCACAAGGTCAAGGAAAGATGTGAAGGAGAAGTCATGAGGATAAACCAAAGACAACTGCGGTGCTGAGAGAATCCGACTGCACTTACACTGAGCCACGTAATTCTGCCGTGGTGAAACTACAATGTTCTGAAGATTGACTACAAAAAGCGCATCTTAGATACTTCACCCTGGGTGTTCTTATCATGTTGTTTCATGCAGGTTATATAAACATGGACAACATGCTGAAAAATATTACCTCATTACCAAGGTCAGAATTGAATTTAAAAAGGGAATATAGTCTACCAGCCACAATACTGAAACGACATTATCACATTGAGAATTCTTACTCACGCTCACCCTCCTGAATCCCAATTATTCAGGAGGGTGAGCGAACATTATCCTGTGTAATGTGGTTTTAATTGTATGAGTCTGTGAATGGTGTGTCGCTTGCTGCCGCAAGGAATTGTGGGACGGAATTATCTCCTTTCCTTTCGTAAAGGATGGTCAGGTGTACCCGATGCTAAAGGAAATCTCCTTTAGCATGTTTGAGAAGTTATGTTTGAAAGGAAGCATTGAAGCACCTTTCCTTAGCATTGAGAGAATTTGACCAGTTCTTATCATGGCTGCCACTTAGATACTTCCGGGTCACTTAACTCAGTTAGGAACCTTCCTAAGCAAAAAAGACTATTCGACTGCAGCCTTAGTGTTCCCTTCATTCTGTGCTGTTCTCTTTATACATCTATGCCGCAGCCCCAGTCTTTTCCTAGTTGACTTCTAACCTATGAGTCACATGATCTGAACTGACCACTGAGAAAACACTTTACAGTTATACAAACTTCCACAAGGTGGTGCCAAATAACATGAACTTGAAGGCCACAGAAAGTGTGCCATGACAAGGACCATCATCATTTTCATGTGCTGTTTGGTAGTGATGTGAAGGAATCAGTTGTGGAATACTAAAGACAATACAGGATCTTGCTGGGGCCAGAACAAGCCCAATGTTACAAAACCTATTTGCAATGTTTCAGTTTGCACCACTGCACCAACAGTCCTTTGTAGTGCTTTAGTTTTGTTTCATCTTTTTTGTTTTCCCTGCACTGTTAGGCTGAGTGATGTATCCCCATTTCTGCCAGACACCAGACATTAACATAACATCTGCTTGATCATTCATGATCTACAGCACTGCTGAAAGTAAATAATATTTAATCCTTCATAAAGATGTGTTTGATATTCCATATGACAGAACCTGGACCTTGTATTTAGTGTCACCCCCTGAGCAGTGCTGATATTTGGCCCCAGAAAGTCGTCCCTAAAGCAGGTTGAGAGCAGTGGAAACAAAAGCAGAACCTGTGACATTGGCTACACAACATTCCTACTGTGGAAAAAGGGCCAGTTCACATTTGAGATCCTCAATTGGAGGGTAGACCATTGTAAGTACTTACAGTTTTTCAGTCAACCACCTTATTTGGAATAAATGAGGAATATGTGCAGCATTAATTTTTGGCGTCAAGGCTCTAGGATGCTGTGGTGGAGGTAGGGCTTTTGAAATGCTCTATCAACAGTGGCAGCGGCAGCCACAGCAGCAAGCGACAGCATAATGTATGTTAGCGGTGTGGCAGCAGGCATGCAGCAAAAGGTCTAGCAGATTACGGACGGCTTAAGTAGACCGCCATGATTAAAAAGTTGGCTATGTGGTGCAGAGAGAGGTGTATGCCATGCAAGTTAAGGGGCAAGTCGTGTTTTGCTGCCTGAACTGGCTTGCAGACATTGCTTAATTTCTGCTTTAAAGCTAGGAGAGTGTAAAGATTGACATATTTATTTTGTTTTTCTCCTCCTCTCCTGTCCAGCTGTACAGGCTGACCTGGTGGTCCAGATATAGCCAGGAGCCTCGGGTCGACCTCACAAGTCCCTGGATGACCTCTGACCCAGTGAACCTTAACACTAGCTGTGACTCCGACCGCTTGCCAGATTCCTGGTGGCGGAGAGCTGCTCTGTGGCTCTGTGGTCTGACTGGTCCCAGCTCTGGTCCTGCATCTCCAGTGACTGAAAACAGCAAACTGAACTCCCTGCAGGAGGAGCCACTTTGGGGAATAGTCTGCAATGTTAATGCTCTGCTACTACTGACTGTTAATGTGTTTCTCTGGGGATACTTTTCCTAATCTGAAGGTTTAATGAAATCCTGAACAAGTTGTTATCAGTAAAGTTATACTAGGCATTTCATTCTTTGTTTAATTTTTTTGATGAAATGGCTTGGTTGAGTGGTTCAACCAATCAGCTCCTCTGTTGGATTTGTCTTCTATGCAACAAAAGACTTTTAGTGTCTATTAATGATCATGCTATACTCCAATTTAACTACTGACAAGCTCTTTAACTCACTTACATGGTCTGTAAATAATCACTTCTTAAACACTGTAAATAATCAGTCTGTAAATAATCACCTCTTAAACACTTCTTAAACATTCTCAAAAAGCCATGATTCCACACATGTAAATGTCAGTGAATTCTTCATCTCTCTCTGCACCATCAGCACTGCTGGTGGCCACTACCTGAATGACATTTGTGCACTTAAGCTTCATTTATACTCCTGAGCGGACGCGTACACGGACAGCTGCAAACACCACAGACAGGAAGTTGTTCTGTTTCTACTACCTTCTGGGGTCCGCTTGGAGGACGCATTCCTCACATGCACAGTAGATTGCCATCTACAGGAACAAAGAGTTGTGACTGCGTGGACCAGTGCAGTCCACGAGAAAAGATTGGAAAAAACTGATTGATTTGCAGCCTTCAGTAGTGCAAACTCTGCAAATCGGTCAGTATGCTCCCATCTTCTCTCTCTGAAGGTTGCTGTCCCTCATGGTCACAGCACCACCTCCTGGCAACAGGAAGTTACAAGCCCCATTCTTTTACTAACTACTCCAATCAGTTTAACCAGATCCACCTAACATGGGTTAGTTGTAACACTCCAATTTCTCCAATCGGGAACAAATTACAAATCACCTGAGTCACTCTGCACATGCTCAATTTAGTACTTGTTCCAAATGTGAGGAAGTTGCACCCTGTGGCAGACACAGCCCATTTTAGAGAGAAAAAACTAATTTTGAGGTAAGAAAGTAATTTTTTTTTACTTCAGTTATTTTTGTGATAGCATTGCCTGCTTTGTAGATAAACACATCAAACTTAAAGCATGTTGATTATGTGTCTGTGTAGATATCTTGTCATGCAAGTTGCTAGTGCTAATGTTTTAGTTGTTAGCTGTAAGGTAAGCTAGTTCATGGCTACAAGAGTCAGGGTTAGTTGTAACAACATGTGAAAAAATGTTGCAACCTACTCCAAGCAAAACATTTCATTATATTTATATGTTTACCTTGAATTGTCTTGGTCCTGAAAGAGAAAGACTGAAAAGGGGGTGCCTCTCAACATTTAGAAGAGAGCATCAAATGATGTAAAAGAGCTGGGAAAAGCTAAGATTGGGTTTGACTAACATACTTGACACACACAGACACACCAATGTTCAATTGATGAAGCTGGTGCACATTTGCACATTTGTTTTCAGTTTTATTATTATGTTCAAATGTTAGTGTGACACACACATGCAAACACATCCCAATTATGTTAAAAAGTCATTCAAGTGTTGAATAAAAAGTTTTCAATATCTTAAGTTTTTGTCCTAATCCTTAATTCATAATGTTGCATTTCACCCCAGGGTATGTTACAACTAACCTAGACTATGGGGTCAGTTGTAACATTTCACTCCTTGTGTTTGAGACTTAACCATGCATTGTCTGTTTGTGTTGCAGAGATAAAAGCTACACCATTTAATAGCAGACACATGTCACTAGTTTGAATCACATTTAGAATGCAGTGGTTTAAAAGAGCTCCATGCTACGGACAGAAATGTCAAAAATGTTACAACCATCCCCAGTCTCCCCCACTGCACCAGATTTAGCTTCAAGCTAATTTTCATCCACAGTCCCTTACAATTAAAACATATAACAGCACAATAGAGTTTGTTAGTATAAGGACTCAAGAGGTTTTATGGCTGTTTCTCCAGCCTGCCCCCAACATGTGATGCAATAAGACATATGGGAAAGAATCATAGCATGCATAAATATCTTGGCTGCATCCAAAGAGAGACAGTTTCTAATATGTCTAACATTTGCTAAGTTGTACTTTATGGTTTTAACTGTTTTTAACATGTTTCTTAAAGTTCAAATTTGGATCCAATATCACATCAAGATATTTAAAATCAGTAACTATGTCAATCTTTGATGAGAATATCAGCATTAGGAGGTTGTACCATGGTTTTAGAGAAAAACATACCCTTTGTCTTGTTTACATTTAGATTCAGACATGATCAAGCCAATGTGTGATCCTTTCCAATGCAATTGTTAGCTTAGCAGCAGCTAACTCAGCTGTTTTTGCATGTGTGTACACAACAGTGTCATCTGCATACATTTGTAGTTCTACATCATGACACTGTTGGGGGAGATCATTAATATATACAGTGCTGCTTGAAAGTTTGTGAACCCTTTAGAATTTTCTGTAGTATGTATGACGTAAAACATGATCAGATATTTACACAAGTCCTAAAACTAGATAAAGTGAACCCAATTAAACAAATGAGACAAATAATTTTTTTCACCTTTTTCATTTATTTATTGAGGAAAATGATCCAATCTTACATATTTGTGGGAGGCAAAAGTATGTGAACCCTTGCTTTCAGTTACTGGTGTGACCCCCTTTTGACATCGGCTTGGAGGAATTTTAGCCCATTCCTCCTTACAGAACAGTCTCAAGTCAGGGATGTTAGTGGGCTTCTTCACATGAACTGCCTGCTTCATGTCCTTCCATAGCATAGGATTAAGGTCAGGACTTTGCCTCGGCCACTCCAAAAGATTATCTTTCTTCTGCTTTAACCATTCTTTGGTAGAACGACTTGTGCGTTTAGTGTCGTTGTCTTACTGCATGACAGACAGATACCTTGACATTTTCCCTTAGAATTGGCTGGCACAATTCAGAACTCCTAGCTCCATCAATGATTGCAAGCAGCCGAAACCATGATACTACCACCACCATGTTTCACAGATGGGATAAGGTTCTTATGCTGGAATGCAGTGTTTTGCTCATCGTCAAACATAACGCTTCTCATTCAAGGCAAAACATTCAATTTCGGTCTCATCCATTCACAGAACATTGTTCCAATCATCTTCTGGCTTATCCACTTGGTCTTGAGCGACTGTGGTTTTCCTTGCAACTCTGCCATGCACACCATTGATGTTCTCCTGATGGTGGACTCATTAATATCGACTGTAGCCACTGCAAGAGAGACCTTTAGTTTTCTAGACGTTACCCTGGGGTCCGTTGTGGCCTCCTGGACTATTACATGCTTGCTCTTGGTGTGATTTTTGTTGTTTGATCACTCCTGGGGAGGGTAATAATGGTGTCGGATGTCTTCAATTTGTACATGATCTGCCTGACAGTTGACTGTTGGAGTCCAAACTCTTTAGAAATGGTTTTGTAACCCTTTCCAGCTTGGTGAGTATCAACAACTCTTCTTCTAGGATCCTCAGAAATATCCTTTGTTTGAGCCATGACACACTTCCACAAACCTGTGTTGTGAGGCTCAGAGTTTGACAGTGAAGGTCCAGATTTCTCTTCTTTAAATAAAGCAGGGCCTCCCAGACTCACACTTGATTGTCATCCCATTGATTGAAACACTCGAAATTTCCCCTTCAAATGAATTGATAATCCTAGGAGTTCACATACTTTTGCCACACACAAATATGTAACATTGGATCATTTTCCTCAATAAATAAATAAACAAGTGTAAGATTTTTGTCTCACTTGTTTAACTGATGTCTCTTTATCTAGTTTTAGGACTTGAATGGAATTCTGATCACGTTTTAGGTCATATTAATGCAGAAATAGAGCAAATTCTAAGGGGTTCACAAACTTTCAAGCAGCACTGTAGGCTAAATAATAAGGGACCTAACACTGACCCTTGTGGAACACCCATTGTACACTTCATGGTCCTGGACAGTGCGTCACAAACTTTAACACACTTTAACACGAGATTTACCTTAGATTTAGCTCCTGGATAACGTTGTTCCTTAAACCATAAATCAGCATGTCAGTGTTTCTTCTAATTTTAATTGTCTTCCTTAGTGCAGCATCTCTAGATTTCATTAGTTTCCACAAATTTTCCATTAAACCACGGTAAATTGTTTTTATTTTTAGATTTTTATCTGTATCCTCACATTAAATCTTTCCCTCACAGAGTTGAATCTGTGAGGAAAAGTATCACAGCTACAGTCCAGATCATCAGAGGACAGTACATCATCCCAGTTCAAGCTGTTAATTTGATTGATAAATTCTTCTCGCTTAGCTCTGGGTATGCATTGAAGGATCATTGTCTCAGTTGCCGTCCTAAATCTATTTTTAGTCAGTTTTCTCACAAATGGGGTTAGGTTATGATCTGATAAGCCTGCGATTAAATGGTGTCTAACTTTCAGTTATTCTTTCTGGTTTGTTAGTAAATATCAGATCAGTTGGTGTACTGGAGCATTCTGCAATCCTAGTTGGGCCTTTTACTAGTTGTTCTAGTTGGAATTTCACTGTGATCACTTTTAATTTTTTCCTCTTAGATTTATCCTCCCAGTTCACATTAAAATCACCCATAAGTAATAATTCTTTGTTGAGATTGCACCCTTTCAAGACTTCTGTGAGTGTATCATAGAAAGTGTCATCTGCAGAAGGGGGCCTATAGACACCTATGATGTTAAAAGACATTTGTTGGGATAGCATTATTTTTATCCCAACATATTGTAACGTGTTACCCACATTGTAAACCACACGTTCACATTTGATGTTGTCTCACATAAAAAGCACCCCTCTTCCATTAGCCCTCTTCCCCTTCTTTTCTGAAACATTGGTATCCAAGCACAATGAACACACTCACAGGAGTTGTTTGTTTCAACCATATTTCAGTCAGACAGAGAAAGACCAGTTTTGAGTCAGAAACAAGATGAATTAGCTGATTGCTCTTTGCAGTAATGCTTCTGATGTTAAAATGTCCACCAAATAGCCCCCTCGGTTTCAGGTTTGGGTCCCATAAGACTTTTGCATGATTGACAGTTTGGAAGGTTTTGAATAACCTCTGCCTCCTCACTGCAGGGTTTCGACACACAGTGGTGTCAGTGGCACATTTTGTGAGAGAAACACTGGACCTTATCAAGTTCTCCACAGTCCAGAAGTGAAACATTATTCATTGAGACATTATACTTGGTGTTAACAAAGTTTAGTCTGTTAAGGAAGAAGCCCGGCTCATCACTGGCACCAGAGGAGTCCCAGACACACTCGGTCACAAATCAGCATTGAAGTTCTGTTGCGCTTCAGGGGTCACTGGTCCAGGATTTAACTGAACATCTCTGGAGAGCAGGAGCACCATGAAGAGGAGACCTGCTATTCTCCAAAACGGGGTGGCAGATGACTGGTTTACTGGATCGGTGATTGCTCTAGTACCTGGGCTCGTCCATGCCACAGGACAGAGGAAGAGATTGCAAAATATCCCAGTAAGTTATGATGAAAACTCACTGTTGGAGCATCAACTGGACATGAGCCAGCGTTTGTCCCAAGCTCAATCACTCTGTGTCCCAGCTGTTTTCCATCAACGTTGATTGCTCTGGCCAGACAGACACGTACAGGCAATACAGCAGTGAGTACCAACAGTAGTCCAAAAAGCATTCCATGAAACACAGCCCAGGTCTTTTTGCTGATGAAACACTGCATTGAACTTGATGTAGTTTTTGACAGGCATGCTCTGTGGTATGATAAATGGCCTAAGAGGACAGTCCTTTGTAGCAATCACATCCAAGATCCCAGTGGCCTGAGGGCAGAAGCTCCTCTTAAACCCCTCAGCACCAGCCCGGTAAACCCGAAACCTCCTCTCGGCCTCAGCAGGGAGAAAAGGCCGCCATCCGGGCAGTTAGGAACCCCAGAAGATCCATGTGGCCAGGACCATTTCCTTTGATGTTGAGATGGATGTACAGATGGTCTTGCTTGACTTAATCTGATATTTACATTTGAAAACCTGGAACGGCCTGGTAGCAGAGTTGGCAGGGGGGTGAGTTTACCATCTCGCCATCCCAATGAGTGACCCCCAGTCATATGCCATCACTTCTTGAGTCCAGGGTGCATAGAGAAGCTCCAGCATGCATGGAATACATGACCAGCAAGGATACTTTAAGTTTCCTTCTTATTTTCAAAAAATAACTCTTCTGTTAGCTTCTTCAGTGCTGTATCTAACAGCAGTTGACAGCTAGCTAGTTGTTTTGATTTGAAAAATATATCCAAAGATGATGTTTTCTCTTATGTTCTTTTTGATCAATGCTATTACTTCTTCTATAGAGTCCTTTCTGAAGATTATTGAGGGTTATTTTGCAAAATGTTCCACTTTTTTGGGTCCAAGTTTGAAATGTGATCAGGAGCTCACTCCCAGTGCAGCCACTCCTCCGGAATCCAGAATCCATGAAATCAGGAGGCTGTTTTTGAGGGGTTAGAGATGCTTGAAAACTCACAAAACTTGGCACACACGTCAGAAGTAGCAAAACATGATATCTGATATGGGTCGTGGGCTTGGCTGTGGCAAAATGGCCTTGAGGGAGCCCCCTAGAAAATTTCAAAGTCAAAGCCCCCACCTTTAATTTTTGACATAGGTGAATGAAATTTGGCAGGCACATGTATCATGTCCAAATGAACAAAAAAGCCTCTTGAAGCCATACCCTAAATCCAAGAGGAAGTCAGCCATTTTGAATTAAATTTGCAGTTTTGCTTTGTTTTTGCCATTTGCAGACATTGTATTTTAACAAACTCCTCCTAGAGATTTGATCCGATGGACTTCACTTCACATCTTAAGAGCTTTACGATAAAAGGTTATCAAAATCATAAGTCTTTGTGGAACTTCTTGATGTGGCGTGCTGGTCAATTTGCATGTCTCGCCATGAAACAGGAAGTTGTTGTACCTCCACTAGACTTTGTCCAATTTGGCCCAAATGTCATATCTTTGATAAAAGTCCAGGCCTGAACACAAACTGTCAACAGGAAGTCGGCAGCCATTTTGGAACAAAGTTGCTTTGATTTTCAAGAAATTCTGTGGGATTATTTCTCTCATCATTCTACCCAGAAATAATTTCTTTTGGGAATTAAAAAATTTTGGATTTCGTGTGTAAATTTTCATATTATGAACAGATGTTTGAGGCCTTTAGGATATGCAAAAATTCATGAAAATTTGCTAGTATGTTTGTACTAGTGCATATTTTGATTTGATATCACAAATAGGCTTGGGTGTGACATGTTAGCCCTATAGGGCCCCCTAATTACTTTTAGCATTTTTGAGGTGCTGGGGTGCTCGAAACTCAAAAAACTTTGCACATCCATCAGAACTGGCATCACTTGACAAATGATATGGGTCTTGGGCTGATACATGGTAACATGGCTCGATAGTGGCCCCTACAATATTTTAAAATCAAGGCCACCACCTTTAAATTTGATGTAGATTAACAAAATTGGGTAGGCACATGTATCATGTCCAGATGCACAAAAAAACCTGTTGGAGCAATACCCTAAGTCGAACAGGACGTCAGCCACTTTGAATTAAATTTGCAACTTTTGCCTTTTGCAGGCATTGTATTTTAAGGAACTCCTCCTAGAGATTTGACCCGACCAATTTCTTATTTGGTCGGTGTTATCTTAAAACATACGATGAAAACTTATCAAAATCTTGACTTTTCACAGAACGCCTGTGACGTGGTGTGATAGTAAATTTGTATGTTTTGCAATGAAACAGGACGTTGTTGTAACTCCGGTGGACTTTCTCCATTCTGCCCCAATTCCACAAATTGGAGTCTAAGATATACATGTCAATATTGAGTCATAGTCATAGCACCACCTACAGAAAGCAGGAAGTCAGCCTTATGTGACAAACATCATCTGATTTACATGGAATTTACATGTTGTGGTCTACACACGATATATGGCAAAATTGATATATAATTAGTGGGTGCTCTCTAACATCACATAGTGGACACAGGAAGTGGTATTTAACTCCTTATCGGGACTCATTCCAGTCATGTGAAATTAAGGAAACTTGAATTACAACAGTTTGCTTTGCAATGGTGAAACATCGAAATTTGATGTGTCGCCATGGCTATTCAAAATATAGCATCAGCAAGGTGTTAAAGCTTTTCTGATCAAATTTGAAGTGGATCTCAACCTGCTAGGCTCAGGTCATAAAGGTATAGCACCTGTAACTTCCTGTTGCCAGTAGGTGGCGCTACGACAACGAGTCAGTGTTGACACATGGATGCATTCAGGGCCAGACCCTTAACAAGCATGAGAAATTTGGGGCAGATTGAGCGATGTACATCACAGTTATAACAACTTCTTGTTTCATGGCAAAACATCAAAGTTTGCTGCGTCACCACGGCAAGGGCAATCAGCGAAACTCAAGATATTGATAACTTTACATCACAAAGGTATTTAGATGACACTGAACAAAACTGAAGTCGGTTGGGTTAAAGCTCTATGAGGAGTTTGTTAAAATACGTCTGGAAATGGCAAAAACTGCACCAAAATTGCATAGTAAATTCAAAATGGCCGACTTCCTGTTGGACTTGGGGCATCACTCTAAGAGGCTTTTTTGTGTGGACATGATACATGTGCCTACCAAATTTCATTCATCTTCGTCAACTTTAAGGGTGGGTACTTTTGATTAGAAATTTTGTAGGGGGCGCCCTCGAGCCATTTTGCCATGCCCATGCCCCATAAAATATTACATTTTTCCACTGCTTCTGAGACATGTGCAAAGTTTCATGACTTTTCAAGCACTATTATTATTATAATCATTATTAGTTCCTGAATTATTATCTAAATATCTAAATAATAATTCAGGCACTAAAAATAATTCCTTCAGATAATAATATGGCCTTTGCACCACTAGGTTCTCGGGCCCTAATTACCAGAAGGCCTTTGCATTGTTCAGTGCTTGGGCCCTAATAATATTAATAATGATCTCTTCAAAAACAATAGGTTCCTTGCACTTCTCAGTGCAGGTATTATTATGGTAAATGGACTGTACTTGTATAGTGCCTTTCTAGTCTTCCGACCACTCAAAGCGACAAATCACATTCACCCAGTCACACACATTCATACGCTGAATGGGTGCAGGGGCTACCATGCAAGGTCCCAACCTGCCCATCAGAGGAATCTTACCATTCACACACATTCATACACTGATGGCACAGCCATCAGGAGCAATTTGGGGTTAAGTATCTTGCCCAAGGACACATCGGTATGTGGACTGGAGGAGCCGGGAATCGGACCGCCCATCATCCGATTAGTGGATGACCCCTCTACCTCCTGAGCCACAGCCGCCCCAGGTTTTGGAATATTTAAGTCCCAAACACAACACCACCTCAGAAAATTTGCACTAGACACTGAGAAGTTCTCTCATTTTTATTACTTACATTTTCATTAATTGTTAATTTTGTTCATATTTTCTCCACCTTAATTTTATCTTTAACTGTAATATGACAAAATTATATTTTCTATAAATCTTATTTCCCACCATGAAAGTCTGTTTCATGTTTCTGTTTCAAATTCCTCTCCATACAGCCTGGAACAAATTCTGCTTGGGTAATACTGTATCTTTCATTTATTTGTTTTTGGCCTAAAATATTTACAGTACATTTAAACGCTGCTAACTCTAAAAATATTTCAATTTGCCAGTATGTGTAATTATTTAATTCTATAATGTAGGTTGCTAAAACCCCCAAATTCACAGAAACAATACAAGGGATATGACCTTAGTGGGACAATGGCCTTAGTTGTGAATTGTCTGTGTGTTTAATTCAACTTTAGCACTCTGTAGTATCAACACCTGTAATGTAGCGAACTCTTTTTTTGTCTAGGACAATAATTCCAACACACATTTGTTACAGCGCTACGAGTGATTCTTTTAACAGTATCTCTTAAATTTTCCACAGCAGTATGTTTTTTATTTCTATATACTTTATAAGACCTGGAACTGTCACAGCACTATAACATCTATAAATGTAAAATTTTCCCTGCCCATACATCAGACAGTCTCTCACACTACATACAGTATCATTAGTTACATTTTTATTTTCTATTTACATCAAATTTGTTATATAAATATAATACATAATTTTCAGAAAAGCTGTCAAGTCAAAGCATATAAGAGCTTGATCACAATATGGTGAGGTCAAACACACAGGTTAGACGCTGATTGGATTGGCTGGAGTCTAGAAAATCAACTGCATGCACATGAGGACATGGTAGTCTGTTGTACTGAGTGAAAATCACACAGAGGATGGGCAGTAAGACAGTCAGGGTTCAGTCTTTGGCCTCCATCTTGTCGAGCACTTAAAGGAGATGCTGGAGGCTCCAGAGCTGTAAACTCAATAAGTCAATGCAAAGACAACTGCGTGGTAAGGTGTACAATATTAAGGATATAAACAGCTCTTGTTACAGTGTCACAGTAACTGATATTTCAAAACTACTGCTCAGTCCATTCAGGAATTTAACACATCTGAATCCTCCAGAGTTCAGTATATTTTCAGATTTGAGTCATTAAAACAGACGGACAGCATCAGTCCACAATGTTACACAGTCTGGAACTAAAGACCAGAGCAGAAACGTACAGAGAACGAAACCCCAGTGATGTGATCACTCTTATGGTGTCGCTCAACGTTGAAACACACCCTGTTCAAAACAAGTGCAGCAGTTTGTCTTTGACTTTCCTTTAAGGTTTTTGCCACAGAATCCAGGTACTGTACCAAGTTTAGATCAGAGTCAACATTCTGGTCTAACACCAGCACATGTCTCTCAGATGACCTGGCTTTTGTCAGGTTCCAAACACATGGGTGCTTGAGATGCAGGTGACAGGTGGGTGTAACAGGGTGGGTGGGGACAGAGGTGTGGAGGGCTGGATGGTATGAAACTGAACCTGCATGTTGATTAGAGAAGTGAAACTCTATTATGATTGACAGATGAAACAAAATAGTTCTGAGGTCTATAAACTGTCTAACCACTTCATCTGTAACATTGGTTCAATCTCTATAAACTGTAGCTGTTTGTTTTATTTACTAATTGGTACAAAACATCTGTGTTTCTGTCCAGTATTAATCAAGAAGAACAAGTTTGGTCATGTGTGTAGACGAGCAGCTGGTGGGCTCTCTCAGTGGTTTCAGTGTCCTCAGAATACAGGTCCTACTGTCAGCAGGCTGGGATGCTCTGTTCAGGCATTGTTGATGATGATGAGAGCAGGACTAGCAGTCTGCTGACTCGTCTCACACATGGCATCCTGCTCAGTCGGCTTGGCGAAGACTCGTGGTGTGTTAAGGTTGTAGACTCCTGCTTGGAGGAAACAGGCTCGCAGAGTCAGGCACAGCACTTCCTGAGGCTTCAGCTGCAGCTTGTACTGAGTCTGACCCACCCAAGTGAACGAGCTGTGGACCTCCAGGGACTCAGGACTGAAAAAGGCATGGATTGATGGAGAGAAAACATGTTAGACATTAGTAACTTGGTTTCTGGTTTCTATATTGTGTCAAAGCATTAAAGTAATCTCTGGGATTTTTAATCAGAAATGTTTTCCAAGACTATTGAAAATTTAAGTTATATTTGGCCATCAAATACAACATCTTTCCACTGGCAGACTGCTATAGTAATATGCCTTCATTGTGTACTGTTTATTAGATACACAAGTCTATGAAATATGACTTCCTTAATGGAATGTTATAGGAATGTTAAAGAATGACAAAAAAGGTCACTGTGATCCAGGTTTCCTTAGCTTGTGCTTAGACACAAGACAAGGAGGGTTTAATGAAGATGCTATTGTGTCGCATTATGTGATATGCATTATGTGAGTTTGACCCATACTAGGGACTATAAGTCACAATGTCTTTTTTTCCCCTATATGTTTCTGGTAAGTCCTCTCACTTGATGGCAGCATAAACAAAATCACTGTTAGCCTCTTTTTTCCAAATCTGTCTTAATACAACACTCACAAGCCCATATGTATTGGTTATTGGTGGCTGTAAGAATTCCCTCTCCATACTGGTTGCGAACAGGTGCTTTCCTTGATTTGCCTGTCTCAGATTTCACATCTCATATTAGCTTCAGCTGAACTTTAAGCATTTTTAGACTGAACCAGGACTGTGGATTTAATCCCCCATTTTTTAAATTGGAATAGTGTTAGAAAGAAACTTACCTGGTGCTTTTGTGTCGCAGGTCAATGATGACATCAACTTGAGCCAAGGAGCAGTTGGACAGAGTCAGAGTAACTGGTACAACACAGAGACTAGAGACAGAGAGAAAAAAAACCCATCACAAACCAGTTCCTCTAAGAGGTTTATCTTTTCTCATTGCACCCTAAGATGTTGAAAGACCTTTCCTAAGTTAGAGCCATTTAAAGTCCAACTGAAATCAAATTGTCTTTTTGTCTTCTACAACAATATAACTACTCTGTGAATCACTTGTTCTTTGTTCTCCTTTGAGAAAAAAACAGAAACCATGGGGAGAAATTTATATCTTAAATTCCTTGATTTCAAGATGGTGCCCCCTAGTTATGCACTATTTGATCAAATACCATTCCATCATCTGCTTCCGTAAGCTGGACTCTATTTCAAGACAGCCAGTAAAATCTTGTAAATAAAGTGATAACTTTGTGTTCTATCATAGGCAAAGCAGACAGTCACTGAGCCTGATAGCATCCTGCTATGCAACAAAAGAGCCACAGACTCTAAACAACAACCCACATTAGCTTTCCTGCTAAAGTCTCCTTATCTGCACTCCTGATCAAAAGTTTTAGAGCACTTCCATTTTTCCAGTTTTTGTTTAGTGTCTAATGTCTCAATGCAGCCACCTTTTTCAGATACAACAGCCAAACACACATTCTTTCTACAATGGAAATCAAATATTGTTTGGAAAGTTCTTCCCAACACTGTTGCAGACAGTCCAGTTCTTCCAAACCAGCTTGATGACTGTGCTGGTTCCATGATTTGAAACCTTCTGTCTTGCTGTAGGATGAGCCCCTGACCAGATACCAGAGGGTATGGCTCTAGAGAAGTGGTTTCCAAAGTGGGTACCACGGCACTCTGGAGTGCTGTGAGGATGGAACAGGGGTGCCACGAGATTAATCATATATTTGTTCATCTACTGTGCATTTTTAATGATGTAAATGTGTAACTCACTTTAATTGAATAAAATAAAAGAAATTCATCTAACATATTAAATAGCTGGGACATCTTTAGGAACTGTTTGCATCAACTTTCAAGGCTTCCTTTACTTTCACTGCTGCAGAAAATCTGTAAGTTGTTAGCCCCTTACTTGATCCCTGAACCTTTGAAATTTTAAATTATTGAATTATTATTATTTTTCAGTTTTTGCTGGCCTTAAGTTTTTACCTCTGGCAATTTACTTACTTACTTATATACCACTTCATGTTGTTCACTGGACTTAAACTGCTTTAATTTCAATAAAAACAGGAAAAAAAGAGGTATTCTAAAACTTTTGAACAGTAGTGTAACATAAGCTCTGTTCACATTACATGACTTAATGCTCAGTTCAGATTTTTTTAGATCAGATGTGATCTTTTTGTTTTGATGGTTCATATTCATGTTTATAAGGGTATCTGGCTCTGGGGTGAACACCCCTGAGGTCCTAAACTGCCATACATATACAGATTAAACTTAAACGTCATTAATGCGCATATAAGAATAACAACAATAATGTCTTTGTGTGACAGTCAAATCATAAACATGGATGACATGGCTGTGGTAGGACATGTCCAGAATTATTTGTTGTGGAGGTTGGCAGACAATACAGATGATGAGGATGAGAATATGATCGAGAAGGCAACCTGTTTATTTTTACTAGGCTGTGAAGTGCCAACACCGAATGATGACAACAGGCAATTATGACGTTAAAAAAAAAAGACATGAATTCCAATATGTCCCTTGTGGCATCAGTCACATAGCCAGAGATCAGATATGAATCATATCTAGGACCACATATGCAAGTGGCCCAGATCTGATATGAAAAATCTGATTTGGTTTGTTCACACAAAAATCAAGTCACTTGGAGGCAAAAAAAAAAAAAAAAAAAAAAAAATTAGATTTGGGCCACTTCAGCAAGTAATGTGAAAGTAGCCTTAGAGACATGAACACACACCTTTTCCTGCATTGCATGCACATGTAGCTACAGTAGTTTGTTTACTTTGTCTCCATTCCATACAGTATAACATTTCCAATTCAGCTTTGCTGATGTAGACAGAGATGTGTGTCTTTGCCTCCTTTTTTCTAAAATCAACAATCAGTTGCATAGTTTTGTTGACACTGAGCAGTAGGTTGTTCTCTGCGCACTATTCTGCAAGATTGTTGATTTCCTCACTCTCATCGTTGTTTGAAATCTGGCCAATGATGGTGGTGTCGTCCGCAAACTTCACAACGGAGTTCTTTCCATGTTACAGTCACTCCTGTTCACTCTGTTCACCCGTACAGAGTGAACAGGAGGAGGCTGAGCACACAACCCTGGGTCGTGCCTGATCGAAACGGACCAATTTCTCAATACCTAGAGAGAACAGTGCCCGTCCCCTAAATGCCTCTTATACGGACTATCGGTAGACGCTACAATTTACCGATGCTCCCTAAACGCCTGAGATGCAGGCTACTGGTAGACACTACAATTTACCAATGTTCCCTAAACACCTCACACGCAGGCTTTCGGTAGATGCTATAATTTATCCATGTTTCCTAAACGCCTGATACACAGAATATCTGGAGACTAATATTTTGAGTTGAGCTGAAGTTGATCGGATAAACTGTAGTGGACATTCAAAATGTGCCTGAGACATCTTGTATTATGTCTTGAACATACATACAAATGTCCCATGCGTGAGAGAGTCTCAAAAAACCAATGCCATCACCATCTGAACATGGTACAAAACTAGTGCAACTCATACAAACCAATTAAAAACAGTTTGTATAATAGTCCCTGTAATGTGATTCATATGCAGCATTATGAAGTGTGGTTATGTACAGTATTTGCCTCCCAACACAACTCATTTCCAGTTGCAGATGTAGAGCCTTAGTTTGAACTACTGTCCCATGACAAGAATGTGGTCTTTATCTGCTTAAACTACTGGAATTAAGCCAATAAGTTAATCATGAACTACAGCTAAAGAGTGTTTTAAAAAAAGAATTTAAAATCCAATTAAAAACAGCTAAAACATGGTTGTGTGATGGAAGTCCTTGTGTCCCTGAAAGGAGCTTAACTCTCTAAACTTTTGTTATGACACTTCTGATGCATGTGCAAATTTTCATGAGTTTTCGAGCACCCCTACCACCTCAAAAAAACTAAAAGTACTTTGGAGGCACTATAGAGCCAGCGTGCCATGTTACATTAAATACATCATTTGAGCTTTAAACGGTCCCTATGTCTATTAGCAAAATCTTCTAATATAGAATATAATTTTGTCAGTAATTTTACCTTAATTTAATAATTGTAAGGTGTACATATTTGTGTTATTTTCATATTTTTATGCTGTTATCTTATATTTCATATTTAATACTTGGCTACACAGTATCCAAGGTAATGATGTAGCTATAAAGCCCATCACCGGGGGAACAAGTCAGACCGGGCTTGTATCCCCCAGGTGAGTATGTGACTATTAAATGGAAACCTGTAAATATTAATGTATAGCTGATCTGAGAGAGAATTAATTACTAATTATAACTATATTGACATTAAGAGTGATTATCTATGTGAACTGATTCATCTGTATCAATAGTGTCTTTGTGTAATCTGTAATATATTGAGTTTTTGATCCATTTAACGGTCATTAAGCTTCGTCACAGAAATCATTTATTAGTATTGTAAATTTCCTTTGATTATGATTTTATGTATATTAAATAGTTGTACTGAGACTGGCCTGTATCCCCCAGATCCCGAAGTGCTTGTAAGCAATAAACATCACTGAATCGACATCGGAGCTGACTGTGTGTCTTAGTTGGAGTCAACTACGTTACTAACTGTCAGCTGTTAGTCCACCATCATCATCACAACACAACACAGAGATTGTAGGCTGTCACTATTATCAGCAATATAACTTAACAGGGGCATTATAAATTGTGAGGTTAATATAGTCCCCCGTTGCACCATGCCCAAACCCAATTGCGACATCAAATCAAAATATTTACTAGTTGGAACATGGGTGCAAAGTTTCACAAGTTTTTGTGCATCTTAAAGGCCTCAAGTGTTTTCGTAAAATGAAAATTGGTGCACGAAATCCATAATGGCTGACTTCATGTTGGGCAAAAAAATTTGAGAAAAATGTATATCATGTCGATAATGATGAGAGCAATGAACCCACTGAATTTCACACACATCAAAGAAACGTTCCAAAATGGCCCTGAGGCACTATGGCGCCCACTGGCAATGGCCAAGCCCAATCACTACAGAACTTTGCAATTTTCGCCAGTTCTCACTTGTGTCAATTTTTGTGAGTTTTCGAGCATCCTAAGCCCCTCAAAAATGCAATGGCGTACTATAATAATAATAATAATAATAATAATGATAATAATAATCCTTTTGAAAACAATAGTTTCCTTGCACTTCCATGCTCAGGCCCTAAGTACCCTCAGCACTTAATTTATCACCACAGACAGACCACTGCAGCAGAGGAAACTGCATCTGAAAGTTAACATCTGAGAAAAGCAGGTGTAAAATCTGCAGCACTGTTTTTGCAGACACACACAGAGGGAGGGAGACTGTAGAGAGAAGAACAGTGAGAGAGACTGACATACAGAGAAATGCAAATTAAAAGATGCATTATCAAGTTACTTTACCGAATCTCATTGCTCAGCAGCACAAAACAAGACTTTGATATTGTGGTATATTCTTGAGACAGATATTTTGTGTTTAGTGTTTCCCCTATAATTGTATAGGCCTAGTGGGCTGCCAGGCCAACAAGAAACCCTGCCAGGCCAAAACAATATTTTTTTCAATGCCAATAATAACGCCAAATATCCATTCATTTGGAAATCAACAGCGTTTGGGAGCCTCTGCGCAGCACTGTTCTGAAACTGAGTTAACCTCTGTGTTGTTGCCGGGGAAACTCTTGGTAACACTACCAAGAATTTCTTTTAAGGAATAGTGCGGTGTGTATTGTGTGTGTGTTTGTGTGTGTAGCATGTGAGAGCTTACGTGAGAGAGCCAGCAGCAGAAAAATGACGGTGAATGCGAGTGGAGCAGAGGAAAAGGTTAGCAGTAAGTTGTCGATCTGGCAGTAAACGTACAGTGCTGGCTACAGTGTGTCAGTTAATAAATGCTGCAGCCTGTCAAGACCACCAAAAGTCACATCAACTGCTGGAAAATGAAGGGGTTTAGCTCCAAAGTTAGCAACAATGGATTAACCTAACCTGAAGACACTAAACAGAGAAATAGCGAATGGAGAACTGTGTGGCTGCTGAGTCTCCCAAGTTTTATTTCTGCTCCCCCTTCAGTCCAGTATGTCTGAAGCAGCCAGTAATTAAGTAGGCTGTTTTATTATTTTTATTCATGTGCAGAAATAATCTATTCAAGGGAGTTTAATTTTTTTTACCAAAACTAATTCAATCACTGATCTTTTTGTGGAGTTACCTGTAGCTGACAACATCAGGCTATTTAACTCATATTTCCTCATATATTGTGTTCCTCTTGCAGGATGATTAAACACTTGCACCTGCTCAGTGGATATCCCCCAGTATATGTAATGCATGTCTGACCACTATAAATCTATGGAAATTCTTTGCCAAATCAAGTGTTCCAGACATAGACTGTATATAAAGATGAACGTAGCGAGGTGCGACATCACCTGTTGGTTTGCACTGGAGCCAGTTTGAAGCCCAGAGCTGCGGCTTATGGTTGGCGCCAACTTTTCCGTTTGGAGCCAGGACCTTCCAAATAAGGAGTGCAGGGTGTTGCTTTTCATGCTCTGGAAACACTCCCTGCTACCTTGGACCCAAGCTGATGCCAGCTTTTTGGGAATACCGAGCACTCATCTATTGGATTTGCTACTTTAGCTAAATTGTGCTTACAGGGCAGCTATTGTTACCAAGTAACATGAAACTTATCAAAATATTGTGACAGTAGTCTGACTCAGTGCGAGTCCCGGAGCCAGGGAAGCAGCGGGTGAGCCAACTGTAAATCACAACTGTCAATCGACACTCACACTGTAGACATCAAAGCTATTTTAAGTCTTCAAATCTTATTAACAGAGCATTAATTTTCTTAATGATCACCAGCACACTTATTAGAGGGCCTGAATTCTAAGATTGAGACCATAGTGACTCATTGAAAATTATGATTGACTTAGTGTTCTAGAGAGAAGTTGAGGCTTTTAGAATAGGAGTCTATTGGAGGATCGAGCACTTGCATTTTGAGGAACTTCCACATTGGCTTCAGCCTCGAGTTGTGGTAGTTGCTGCTTGGTTCAAGACAGACATATCAGGGAGAGGGTTCATCTTTCCTTTATTGTCACACTGTAGAATGACAGATGTTATTGATGAGCAAGACTGTGTGTGTCTCACCTATCCCGGAGAAACGGATGTGTGTAGGTCTCTGGGTAGTGCAGGTTGGTTTTGATGAGTTGGGACAGCTCTGCAGAGGGCAGGACAACTGGAGGAGGCAGCTCTGATTTAAACTTGAACAGCACCATCTCCTGAGCTTCCTGCCACAAAAACACACACACTTTCAAAGTTACAGTGCACAACACTCACCTTTTATTTATGGACTTATACAATCAGCCAATCAGTTTTCGAAATAAAACCCTACTGAGAAATGAAGCCTCACATGAGATTATCAGCCTAGAGCTGCTAATTCTGTATTATTTTAAAGAATGCCCTGCAGGTACAGTGTCTGGTCATGTAATTACAACAGCAACAGCAAACTATCTGGGGCAGTCCTTAATGCTACATCTGGTCAATTTCTGCTTCATTGAAGTTTTCAGAAAGTTACAAGTAGAGCAATGCATATTGTCTGCCTCACAGAGGAGCTGGTTGTGGTTTTTGGGAGGGAGCAGCAGAGCAAATAAATACCAGACAGGTCACTTGTGGAGAGAAGGTGAGCACCTTGAGTCCACATCACTGAGAATCTTATGTAGTCCACACACACACAGTTCAGACATCTCAGCAAGAACTGCATGTTAAGACCTTTATCACCTCAGACAACTTAGCGTCTCTCTGGAGGTCCAATGGACCTTCTACTCTGGTGCTGTGGAAAGCCTCCTGACCTGGGGCATCACCAACTGGTCTGGGAACTAGAGATGCATTGATACTGATATCGGATATTGGTCTGACACTGACTCAAATAACTGGATCAGGTATCGGTGACAATGGGCCAATCTGGTACCGGATACCATTATTTTAATAAATAACAATTCAGTAAATTTATATCAATGTATTTATGTTACATTTTGTTTTACAAAGTTAGGAAAGCAATGTTTAAGTCAAGCCTGATGTTGCCTTACACATAAAAGAATGATCCCAGTCTCTTTCACACAATGAGGCATACAGCTTATGAATTAAACACTGGTATTAGATCGGTACTCAGTATCAGCTGATACCCAAAGCTCAGGTATCCGTATCGGGACCGAAAAAGTTGGATTAGTACTTCCTTACTGGGAACTGCTCTACTCGGGACTGTAGAGTGCTGTACCATGTGATATAGTCTCTCCACTTTGCAGGACTCTTACACAACAGAAGACGCAGAACAAGAGCTAGTAGGATCATGAAGGATGCACTCCACCCCAACAATAAACTAGTCCAGTTTCTGTGCTCAGGCAAACTGCTCTGTAGCCACAAGTCCAACACAGAGAGATTCAGAGTTCATCATCCTGATGGCCTGAGGAATGAAGATTTTTCTGACCTCTGTATATCCTTGGCCTTGTCTAGCACACTGGGTGCTTTCCATTCAGCTAATGATGCTCCTCCATCTTCCAGATGGAGGTCCACCATCATTGAGGATGTTGTAATCCCTTAAATGTATCACAGAGGAGACACGGAGAGAGGAGGTTCCTGGAGAAGCTTAGAGTGAGGAACCACAGGTTCAATTTCAATTTAATTCAATTCAGTTTTATTTATATAGCGCCAAATCACAACAAAAGTAATCTCAGGGCACTTTTCACATAGAGCAGATCTAGACCATACTCTTTAATTTACAGAGACCCAACAATGCCCCCATGAGCAAGGACTTGGCGACAGCGGTGAGGAAAAACTCCCCCTTAGCGGGAAGAAACCTCAAGCAGAACCTGGCTCTAGGTGGGCAGCCATCTGCTTTGACTGGTTGGGTTGAGAGAGAAAGGGGAGAGGGGAGGGCATATGCAGAATTTTATTTTATTTTATTTTATTTTATTTTTTAAATCGGAAGGCTCTTTCTATCAAAATCTGTTTAGGTTGAGCCTGAAAAGGACATCAGATTTACTGTCTGCAGCCTCTGCCAATAATTAAATTTTATTTAGAACAGTTATAGCTGTTTTCATTGCTACTTCATGTCTGCTCTGTCATTTCAGTATTAAACATACAGTATTTTCATTTTCTATTTGTGTTATCTCCATCAGTCGCATTCTGTAATGCTGATGCCACAATACATTTATAATTGTTATGGAGCAGCAGTCATCAGACCCCATCAGATTCCATCTGGTAAATATATAATTCCTCAGTGAATAAGGGAATCAAGGAGCCACATTAGCCACATGGAAAGCACCCATAACACCCATTGTCCTGTAAGGTCCAACACCTTCAACAGCTTATTTACAAAATCGTGTTATGGTCTGCAATCCACTGTTGATCCAACATCAGCTTTCACTTGGGCTATGTCAATGTTTTCAACTTGTTTTTAGGGAAAACAGATATTATGGAGCATGATAACCAAATTGTGGCATCTCACCATTGAAGCATGTTCACTGACTCACAGAGTCAGGAAAGAAGAGGAAACACACTGTGTTACAGACACACTGTTTTCTGTACGTGTGTGTGTGTGTGTGTGTGTGTTTATTGTACCTCTTTGGGAGTCAGAGAACTGGCCTCTTTGCCGATGGTTTGCAGCGCCACATGGAGCTGGCCTTCTAGGATCAGCTGTTTGTTGTCCTCAATCACAAAAGCCTGTACAGACACCCACATCACAAACTGGAAACTCAAGCACTATTGTCCATTTAAGCCCCTTTTCCACTACATGGTACTAGCTCAACTCGACTCAACTCTACTCGACTTTTTTGGTTTTCCATCAGGAAAAAGTTGTGAATGGTACCTGGTACCTACTTATTTGGTATCACCTCTGTTGAGGTTCTAAGCAAGTTGAGCCGATACTAAAAGGTGATATGATAACACTGCAGACCACTGATTGGTCAGTCATTTCTAATTCACTGATTTCTCTCTACTGCAGCTACCTCTCCTTGCTGGACCACCGCCACACTGTCTCTCCCTCTCTCTCTCTTGCTCACTCAGCTAAAAAAATTACAGCTGTGCTTGAAAGAAAGTATTCATACAAGAGGAAAAAACAATATAGATTTGTCCTGTTGTTCTTTATATTTACTGCTGCATGAGTTGGATATAATGAATGAATGAAAAGGAGAAATGCAGAGGAGAAAAATGAAACAAACTAAGAACGTCTGTCTCCACAGTAAATCATCTGTTGAGTGTTTGATGGTTATTTATTTGTGCTTTAAAACATAACCACCGTGAAACAATCAGTAAACTACGTTTTAGTTCTCTTGTTCACTGGCTTTGTTCTCTCCAGGCTGCTCTCTCTCTCCTTGCTTGAACACTGCAGCGCTGTCTCTCTCGCTCATGCTCTCAGCTCTCTCTCTCTCTTTTTCTCTAGTCTTTTTTAAAATAAGTAAGGAAGCCAAAAATAAAGCCTAACTTTTAACTGAGGGGAAATGTCCTCCCTTTGTCCTAAACTGGTCCTAAATCAATATGAGAGTACTTACTTGTTCTATAAAAAAGGGAGTACACAAGTTGAAGCAGCTGTGCTGTGTGTGTGTTTGACCAATCAGTGACAGTCATCCCTGCAAACACCGCCCTACATTGAGGGAGTATTATCTGTAATGTAAAACAAAATCCAGAAATGTACCTAGCACCAAAAGCGAGTAGAGTTGAGTCGAGCTGGTACCATGTAATGGAAAAACAGCATTAGAGTTTCATTAAAAAGTTGTTACATTTTAAGCTGTGAACAAAATATTTAAATCTAGCTGATGTCTGAAATAGTTCTTATTTCTGTACTGTAACACCTTAGTTGGTAGGACCTTCATGGTGTCTTTCCTGCAGTTATGCTCTGGTTCAGTTACAATTCATACATTTCTCCATTGGTCAGAATAAAAATTCATGCAAGATGTGACTTAATGGATATATTCATCAAAGATCATAAGCATTGGCTTAATACATTGGTAAATCACCTCTGTTTGGTTTATTTAAATATGAACAGATTGTTAAATATGCCAATGTTTCTAGGTGTTGGCCAAAATCAGGGGTGAATATCAAGAGGGGACTGATGCCGCTCCACAACAAAACTTTTACCTCTTATATACTGTAGCTTGTTAAGACATTGTACATCATTTATTGTAGAATAATAATTTAGGTTTTGCAATTTCAACAAAAACATGATTAATGATTCAGCCCTACTGTGCTTTCAGTTTTTCTGAATTATGTATTCATTGTTTTTTGTGTATCAGGAAGGGAGTCAACATAATAAAGCTCTGTCTTACTTATGAGGCTTTACAAAGCCTGACACTGTGTCATGGAGTTGGCTATTATCTGGCTCTATTATATGTACCTTCCAGATGACAATTATGTTGAGGTCAAGCTCATTACACTTTTTGACCATGTTGGTGATATCAGAAGTTCTATCCACAGCAGGGACAGAACCCTGACTCTTGCTGCTGGATGATGTCCTGGCTGATGCCACATCCACTCGCTGAGACTCTGAGGACAGACAGCAACGGAAGAAGAAATCTCCACAGGGTGTGGCTGAACTGATGATCTGCATGGAAAGAGCAGCAAGACATGAGGGGAAGGCAGAGGTGGGTAGACATCCAGAGCAGAAAATAGAAAGAGCATGTAGAGCAATGAATGTCAATGACAATTCTTTATGACATAAAGCTGCTCTAAGTAGCCCATTAATAAGTGCACCAGTATGCTATTGCTCACTTGTTACCTTTACCATGTCGATTTGTTGTTATGTCAGACCTTGATTTCATTTGCATTATTTATGTAGTCTTCTTAATTGCATTTTCATCTAATAGAAACACTCCTATCATCCTGGAGTAAAATGATGTTATTCTGTGTTTTGTGCAACCCTAAATGTTTTGCACAGTAGATCACATGTATATCTACAGAGAAATGGAAAAAATGCTACTGTAGATCAAGTTACCTGTAGCTTTAATTTAGTTTGACAAAGTATCAAACACCAGAGGTATCCACGGAGACAAAGTCAAATCAGGTCTATGTCTGATCACTAAGTTCCATAGGATCTGATGACAAATTGCAACTACCTACTACAAAGTATCAAAATGAGAACATATGTCTGACAAACTAAACTGACAACAGCATATTGGATATTGTGTTAGCATTTCCGCATTCTCTAATTTTAATGTGTGCTTTCAATTTACCCGTTCATTGCCCAGATTAAGGTCTGCAAAGGTGTATTTCTTTACGGCACCCGAGGTGGCTGGAAACAACAGACAAAAAAAAGCCAAATCAGTGTTTATTCCAAACCCTAAATTGAAACGAAGCATATTGTATTTTCTGTTGAAGTACCTTGGTGGGGCTTGCACCGTGTGGCCCTGAAACACAGCTTGGCTCTCTCTCTGCTAGTGAGTTTACAGTCTGGAGGGGAAGAGGGCAGAGAGAAGCTGTGATTAAGGCAGATAAATAGGTGAAAACATTGTGTGTAAAGTCTGTTAAGATAGAATGATTTGTCATGTTTGTTTAATGTAGCATTTACACATGGCAATACAACTTGTTATCACACCACATCACAAATGTTCTATTCATTGATGAAGACCATGAGATGTGGTTGAAAGTTCTGAAAAACCAGTAAGTGACCTTTTGAGTGAGATTAATCTATCATATATGCATTATGATATGTACTTTGGTCATTTGGCAGGATTTTGTGGGTCTATGTCACTAAAGGGCAACAATGAATGCAGTTCTAAATATTCTGGTTTTTATTTATGCATATTTGTTTACTACAGAGCCCCAGAAATCTTGAAAGATTTTTTTTAATGTGTACACAAGATTAAAAGACACTAAGAGAGACTAAGAGAGAGATAAAGAGAGATCAAGATTAAAAAAAAAAGTTTTATTCCTTAATATTTTGATCATGTTAACTTGTACCGTCTTACTCCCATGCTTTTAGGTTGTCAGATCATAATATTTAACTGGGGACATTTTGCTCTTGTAAATAAGATCAGATGCCTTTGCTTTGCTTTTTTTACGGGACTATTAAATATTGGAACTCAGTACAATAATGTGTTTACAGTATGACTAATAACTAATGTACTGTGGACTTTAAGTTCTTATTGTTGGTTGTATTTATTTATTGGGACCATGTACAGTGTTAAACATGAATGTTACCATTTGATGTACTGCACCAGAGTAAGCTTATAGCTCATTTTCATCTGCTGTCCCTTCGGCAGGTCACAGTTAAAACATATAACAACACAATAACAAACAGTACAAATCAAAAACACACAGGACACGTAATACAAAATACAAAACTACACACAATAGCACATCACATACACTCACAATGTCAACTAGAAAATTAATAATGTAAGCTTGTCAAATTAAAAGCAACGTTATTTGTGTTCATGAGAAGACCATGAGATGAAATTTAGAGTCATCGTTTTTTTAATTTGGTTTTGAACGTACTGATGGAATTGCAGCTCTTCATATCACCAGGTAGGGAATTCCACTGAGTTGTGGCTTTCACAGCCCAAATGCAGTGCGCCGAAATGGCATGGTACAATCTTGTATAGAGGATATTCTGGAGGATATAATAGAAGTTACGGAGCGTGTATACAAAAAGTCACGTAATGGAGGAGGGGCCAAACCATTTAAAATTTTATAAACTTGGCACAAATTTGAGAATAATCTAAAATTCTCAAAGCTTAGTAAATTGTATTTCTCCAGTACCCTACAGTGATGGAAATGCATTGAATTTTTGTCCAGAGTTTTTAGAGTTTGTTTGTATATGTACTCAAGGTTTTATGGCTGTTTCTCCAGTCTGCCCCCAACATGTGATGCAGTAAGACATATGGGAAAGAATCATAGCATTCATAAATATCTTGGCTGCGTCCAAAGAGAGACAGTTTCTAAAATGTCTAAAATTTGCTAAGTTGTACTTTATGGTTTTAACCATTTATTTAACATGTTTCTTAAAGTTCAAATTTGGATCCAGTGTCACACCAAGATATTTAAAATCAGTGATTATGTCAATGTTTTCACCTTTGATGAGAATATCAGTGTTAGGAGGTTATACCATGGTTTTAGAGAAAAACATACCCTTTGTCTTGTTTACATTTAGACTCAGACAGGATTGATCAAGCCAATGTGTGATCCTTTCGAATGCAATTGTTAGCTTAGCAGCAGCTAACTCGGCTGTTTTTGCATGTGTATACACAACAGTGTCATTTGCATACATTCGCAGTTCTAAACCATGACACTGCTGAGGGAGATCATTAATATATAGGCTAAATAATAGGGGACCTAACACTGACCCTTGTGGAACACCTGTTGTGCACTTCATGTTACTGGACAGTGTGTCACAAACTTTAACACATTGTATCCTATTAGATAAATATAAAAAAATCCATGCCAGTGCTCTAGATGAGAAGTTAAATTCAGAGAGTTTCGATATTAAAACATCATAATGGCCTGTGTCGAATGCTTTACACAGATCTAAAAATACAGCACCAACTACTCCTCCTTTATCAAGTATTGATTTAATTTGCTCTATTAAGTGCAAGGTAGCAGTTTCAGTGGACTGATTTGCTCTAAAGCCAAATTGCATAGAATGTAGACCAAAATTGCTTGAATTAAGAAATGTTGTCAGTTGTTCAATGACAACTTTCTCAGCAAGTTTTGAGAGTACTGGCAGTATACTTATTGGTCTGTAGTTACTGGTTTCAAGGCAGTCTCTCTCAGATTTAAAAATAGGCATGACAATGGCACATTTCCAGTCATCAGGAAAGGAGCTGTATTTAAAAGACAAGTTAATTAAATGAGCAATGGGTGGAGTTAAAATATCTGTGTGATTAAACAAACATGGTGTTAAATTGGAAAGCATCTCTACTTTTGGAGCTTTTTAAGGAGCTGATGATTTTGTTTACTTGTAACTCAGTCTCCACCAACTCGAAAACCTGGCCTGTAGCATCTATAGGAGCAATATCAAGTTTCCTTTTCGTAATTTTTTTTCCTAACTCATATACAGACTCAAGAAAAAAATTATTAAAGACAGAAGCAACAGTAAGATGATCATCAATTAACTTTCCCTGTACTTTGAGTTTAAAATCTCCTAGAAATTTTGGGTCCCTCCTTGTTAGATTATTGATGTTTTTCCAGATGAATTTACTGTTGCCTTTTGCCTCATTCAAAATATTGAGATAAAAACGAGATTTTGCTTCTCTTAGCTCTTGGATAACTTTGTTCCTTAAACCTTTATAAATCAGCATGTCAGTGTCTCTTCTAGTTTTAATTGCCTTCCTTAGTGCAGCATCTATAGATTTCATTGGTTTCCACAAATTTTCATTAAACCACAGTACATTGTTTTTATTTTTAGATTTTATCTGTATCCTCACATTAAATCTTTCCCTCACAGAGATGATTCTGTGGGTAAAAGTATCACAGCCATTGTCCAGATCATCAATGGACATCCCAGTTCAAGCTGTTAACTTCACTAACAAATTCTTCTTGCTTAGCTCTGGGTATACATTGAAGGATCATTGTCTTAGTTCCCGTGGTCCTAAATCTATTTTTAGTCAGTTTTCTCCCACATCGGGTTAGGGTGTAACAAAAAACCTTACATTATTTTTCCAACAGAATTCTCGCAATGTAGTTGAACTAGTTGAATTCCATTGCGTTTGACATATTCTTCTCCAGCCCTTTGAAATATAGAATTCAAAGCTCTGGATTGCCCCCTTGTGGACAAATGTTTAATACTTAGTAAGGCCTTTCGTGATCCATTTTTAAAATCTATCATTAGATCTATATGGAACGTCTGGAAAGTCTGTATCAAAAGCACACTACCGTAACAGTTTAGATGAATCACCTAATCCACATAATTTTACTGTCTCCTGTCAGGTTTCAATAATTAATCCTTGTTTACCATGTGATTTTGTAATTCAGTATCTGCCATCATCGCTGCTATTGGTACCCCTTCTATCATTGCACTTTCAATTTCTTTACATCTTGCAGAGTATGCTGGTGTACACAAGCAAATTAATGGCGTTAACTGTGCTGCATAGTAGTAGTCCTGTAAGCATGGGAAGCCCAGGCCACTACCTTCCTTTCTTAATTGTTAAGTTTTATACCTGATTCTGGGTTTTTTCTCTTGTCATAAGTATCTGGATATCAACCTGTCCCTTTCCATAAACTGTTTCGTTGGTATCTTCACTGGAAGAGTCTGAAAGAGGTACAGCATCTGTGGCAGCATGTTCATTTTAATTGACTCAACTCTGGAACTCAAACTTAAAAAAGGAATAACATTCCATCTTGGTATGCCTAACTTAATCTTATATTTAACAGACCATATTTATGGTCAAATAATTTTTAGATATCTTAAGACAAGTTGATACCCAGGTACGCAATTGATTCTACATTTCAATTTATATTTTCCTCTCATATGGTCAGGTAGGTCGTAATTAAATGTGATAACCTGAGTTTTCTGTACATTAAGCTTATAATCTAAGAGTGTCTCATATTTTTCTAGTAGACTCATCAATTTTGGGAGTGACTGTGTAGGTTTATCAATATGTCATCAGCAAATACAGCTAATTAACATTTACATTTTGTCCATTAGTAATAGAAGGTAGATTCAAAGAGGCAAAAATGACTCAATCTGGAGGTTGTCATGTAATTATAAGACATATTTTATAGCTCTTGTTTTTACTAATTCATTTTCATTTTTAATCATTAATTTACAGAACAAGCTTATAGATTGTGCATTTGTTTATTTATGGAGAGAAAAGATGAACAGAGACACCAATGTCAACACCACATTTTTTTCCCTGCAGTGACAGCAGGGGGCGCTAAAAGCACTGCAACCATTGCACCTTAACAGGCAAAGGTGAACAATGCAATTTTACAACGTTAGACAATTACAATTAAAATATGAACAAACCACTGACAAGAATTTACCTGACTTAAACTCAATTGACCTGCTGTAGCCTAGCCTGAGCTCAAACCTTCCTCCTGGTTTGCATGGACTTAAACTGGGTGTTCTCTTGTGCATAATCAAATGCATCAAGGGAGACTGCTGCAGAAGCGATTGTCATTAGATTTTGCGTCTTTGCCTCGGATAGATGACTTCTAATGGCTGTTTTAATTTTGTTCTGAAGGCTGAACACGTGCTCTGCTGCGACACTGGAGACTGGAATTACCAGCGCCACTTTACCTAAAGCTTTGAAGTTGGGGAACATTTCTCCCAGGGAAGTGATCAGAAGTTGGCAAGACTCTCTAAATGTAGGGTTTCCCAATCCTGCAAGCACTCACTTCACAGGGAGGAAACCCCCCACACTTTCTGCACCAGTGGCGCAGCTGCACCCCTCTGTGACCTGTAGTGGTCACAGATGCGCTCCAAAGCATCCAGTCCGTAGTTCTTCAATGTGCTGTGAGCACCCGGATAGCAAGATGCATTGAGTACCATGTTGCGGTCAGCGATGATGCCCACATGCTCTGAAGGGAATCTTTTTTTGATAGATTTAGTTACCTCCACAATGTACTCTGTGCGCAAAACTGAAAAGGTCTGCGAGTGTGATGCCATAGAACCCACTATCTTGTAAAGCCTCATTAAATTTTAACTCCACCTCACCCGGCCCATTCATGAAGTCCTCTAGGCTAGCTAGGGTCATGCTCATGACAGGTTGGATGGAGATGTTAACATCTTCTTTTGGAACGTGAGATCATGCGGTTCACCACTGCCAAGACATCCGTCAGCAAGTGAGTCTAGGCTTTCTAATAACCTTAGCTACCAGACAGTCTCTCGCAGCCTCCCCCTCCTCCAACTCCAACACAAGAGCAACCTAGTTGGCACGTATGTCCTTAAATGCCCTCTCCAGAGACAGCCAGCATGTAGCTGATGGTTGTTTTAGGCTCAGCAGGTTGTTTTCCTCCATTTTATTTAGGAGTTCATTTAGTCTGTTTGTTTGAATAGCGGACTTCTGGTAGTTATGTGTGTATGTTATTAATAGTGATGATATATGCACTTATTTCACGCACAGCCTTGGACAACTGCAGGCAGCCAGTGTCATTCTGTGCGCACCACAGTGAATGTTTACGAGGTAGGGACAGTCATTCTGGCCCAACTGTTGTGCAATTCCGGCCTTTCGACCCAACATCACACTCACTCCATCAGTTCCCAGCCCAACAACCCGAACCATAGTTACACGAAGGCCCAATAGCATATCTTTTATTTTTGCTGTGATGCATTCTGCAGTGCCAAAGGGCATTGCATAGTTGCCAAAGGACATGGTTTCAGGCTCCCCTTTCTGCTGAAGTGTCAGGTATGTTATCAACATTTTCTCAATCGTGATATTAGTAGTTTCATCTACTATTATGCCAACGTATCTACTGTTGGCGATGTGGTCATCGATAATGCTGGTTATGGTCACTGCTATCCTCTCCTCCATCTGACTGACTATGTCATGGTGGGCGTACATGTGTGCACTGTTCAGGTTTGGACACACAGTAGACTGTAAGAGGTTTATTAGGTTAGGATATAGGTGGCTTAGGGTGTTTATATTTGCCATATACAACACAACCTTAAGTTGTTTTTTTAATGCCTCGTTACAAGCAACCTGCGATTTCTCCATATGCTTCACCACTGCCACACACTGATTGACCACCCGCGAAGCTTTGATGCGACTATGGCTGCTTTTGTGATCATTCAATGCTGATTTCTGCAACTTCATGCAGCCTCGGACAAATACATTACTAATGTTAGCTTTTCCATAGATGTCACAGAACATTTTGCCTCATCTTCCCTCCTCAGCCACGTGAAGTCCTGCTCCCACTGAACCCAGTACTCCCTCTTGACCTCCTTGTTGCCACTTGCTTGCCCTGTAACATTAGCAGCCGCTGGCTGATAAACATTATCAGTTGTTGTTACTTGTCCTTCATCCTCCACCACATCAGTCCCTCTTTCTTCACCTCTTTCTACCTTTTCTTGTAGAGCTTTTTAAAGAAACTTCAAACACTCAGCTGCCATGACATTTTGCAATAGTATGTAGCAATGGCTAAAGCCAGCTGGAAAACAAGGTTGTGCATGTGAGACCACAGACAAGACATGACTAGATAATAGCTAATTAATATGCACACTCGCCACCAACTGGACAGGAGGCTGAATTACTTAAAGTTACGGTTGATCACCCTCTGTGTAATCTGTCAAATTGACAGACGGCCTTCAGATTTTTCCATCATTGTTAAAAAAATTCAATGACGGAAAATTTTTGGTTAATGCTATCTCTGATATTATCTGCTTGTTGTTTTTGTAATCTGTAAGATACAAGTTTCAAAGATTTGCCATCAACTTAATAATAACGTTTTGTAAATAACTTTTTTTGTATTTATTTAATCTAATTCATTCCTTATTTTTGTAATGTTTGATTTAGCCTCTTAATTCAAAGTGTCTACATGGTCTCTCTGTAACTACTTAATCCTCCAAATTCTGATGCCTTTGCTTTCTAAGTTTCTTGTCATGAGATGTGATAGCTATTATTTCCCCTAATAACCGCTTTAAGTACATCCCAAAGCACAGATGGTGTCACCCGCCATTGTCATTCAGATCTAAGTACGTTTTAATTTTTCTCCTTAACTTTTCTTTGGTCTGTGGATTATTTAAAATATTTGAATTGACTCTCCAAAGCACAGATCTTGATTTACTATGAAGATACAGTGACATATGTATATATATGCATACATATATATGTATATAAAATGATGTGAATCATATGCTATTGCCCTCACAGTCACCAGATCTCAACCCAGTAAAACACTTGGACTGACATGTTAGACAGCGCTCTCCACCACCATCATCAAAACACCAAATGAGGGAATATCTTTTTGAAGAATGGTGTTCCTCAGCCTCAGCATTGATTCTACAAGTCTCTGGAACTCCTCTGGAGGGATGAACACCATACCATAACTCTAAATAAGGTTTCTACACTTCTCCACTGGTAGTTCAGCCCACCCCTCTTGAGCAAACTGCTCCAGCTCTCTCAGGTTTGATGGGTGCCATCTCCCAACTGCAAGTTTCAGCTCTTTCTACAGATGTTCAATGGGATTCAGATCAGGAATCATAGCAGGCCACTTCGGAACAGTTCAACTTTTTCGTCTCATCCACTCTTGGGTGCTTTTTGATGTATGTGGACATTGGGTTTTATGTTTTGCTCAAAAATGCCTTGATAGTCTTCTGATTTAATTTGTGCACTGCACAGATTCAAGGCACCCAGTGCCTGAGGCAGCAAAACAACCCCAAAACATCACTGAGCCTCCTCCATGTTTCACGGTAGGCATGGTGTTCTTTTCTCTGAAGACTTCATTTTTTCTTCCATAAACATAGGGTTGGTGTGATTTATTAAAAATCTTTAATTTTGTTTAATCTGTCCAAAGCACATTCTCCCAGAAGGACTTTGGCTTGTCAACATACATTTTGGCCAGTCCAGTCTGGCTTTTTTGTGTCTCCCTCTTAGAAGTGGGGTCTTCCTGGTTCTTCTGCCATGGAACCCATTTTCATTCAGACAGTGACAGATTTCTTTCTTTCTTTCTTTCCTTGTCAGTTATTTTGCCATCTAGTTTGACTTATAGCATTTAGCATTTCTGTTAAAATATCTTCTGTATTTTGGATTCTCTCCTCAGCTTTCACTATTTGCTCTTCAGCCTCACCCAGTCTGTTGTTCATTTTCACAATTTCTCTCTTAATGTCCTCAAGCTGCTCCTTATTATTCTGACGAAAGCCCCTAAGCTCTCAAGGAATCAGTTCCAAAATGGTGGTCTCTTCACGAGGCATTTGTATTACTTCATCTGCATGTTTGCTAGCTGCTGAATGGCTTTGAAGTTGCTCGGCTTCTTCATTGTGTATTTCTTCTTGCTGTGTGTTTTTCTAACTTTTTAGCCTAGTATCCATTGCTACTCCCTTTCAATTCAAGTTTAGTTTGATTAGAAAATTCACACTTTTTGGGGGGTTCAAAATCATCTAGTCAGGAATGGTCTGAATGGAATGATAAAGCTTTCACTATGCTGCCATCTTGGAAGTCAGACTTTGACTAGTTTTAATATACATTACAATCTAAGCTAAACAGGCTAAATACAGACAGTTTTGGTTTTAGCTTGTTCATAACTCATTATTAGATTAACCAGTGTGCTGTGGTTGTGTAAAACATATAACAAAAATATTGCTTTAAGCTTGTTGAACAGGCGGTTTGATAAATTACTCTTATTGGCTTTTTACTTTACAGAGGAGAGGACAGAGAGGAGGAGCTGCTGCGCAGCAATACATGATATCAGTTCCCAGTCTTCCCTAGCTCCAGTCAGCTGCTCTTAGTGCGTGTGGTTTGCGTTCATGCAGTTTGTAAAATGGACATATGTCACACTACATTGTGCAAATCGAGAATAGCGCCCCCCTATTTACTTTTAGCGTTTTTGAGGTACTAGGGGTGCAGCAGAAGTGGCGTGACTTGATATCTGATATGGGTCTTGGGCTTGGGTGTGGCAACATGGCTCAAGAGCATCCCCTACAAAATTCAAAGTCAACACCCCGACCTTTAAATTTGATGTGGATGAGCGAAATTTGGTGGGCACAAGTATCATGTCTAAACATTAAAAAAGCCTCTTGGAGCCATACCCTAAGCCCAAAAGGAAGTCAGCCATTTTGAATTTACTTTGCAATTTTTCTGCAGTTTTTGTCATTTACATGCGTTGTACTTCAACAAACTCCTGCTAAAGAATTAAGCCGAGCGCCTACAAATTTGTTCAGTCACATCTAAAGACCTTTGCAATGAAAAGTTATCAAAATCTTGAATTTTTGTGGAAAGGCCTTAATGTGATGATGCAGCGAATCTCAAAGTTGTAGTAACTCGAAGGTACATCATCGAAACTGCTCCAAATTTCTCATGTTTGGTAAGATTCCCAACCTGAACTCATATATATGTCAATATTGAGTCATAGTCATAGTGCTACCTACTGGCAATAGGAAGTTACAGGTGCTGTACTTTTCCGACCTCTGCCTTGCAGGTTGACCAGATGCACCTCAAATTTGGTCAGAAAAGCCTAAAGACCTTGATGATGCTATATTGTGAAGCTTGTGAGTTTTTACTGAACTCTGTTGCCATGGCTATGTCGATGTTTCGGCATGAAAAAAAACCCTGTTGTAACTCAACTCCACATCCTTAGATCATTCCCAAATTTAACATTTGATAAGAGTCCTGGTCTGAAGACATGTACAGGCTAATACTGAATCACAGTCATACCTTGATGATGCTAAACAGTGAAGCTTTTGAGCTTTCATCAAAAGCTGTTGCTGTGACGATGCATTATTTGCCATGAAACAAGAAGCTGTTTTTGAGGGGCTTAGAGATGCTTGAAAACTCATCAAATGAGGCAAACGAATCAGAAGGGGTGTATTTCGTTGTCTGATATGGGTCTTGGCTTATAATTATATGATAAAAAGTTCTCTTCCAAATCAAACATCCCAAGATTTGAGTGGAAAGTACTGATCTTACAACTGCATTTATAACCTTTTTTTTTGACTAAAATGTAGCTTAACCATGTCATGTGATATGCTACTTCAGAACACTTTACCAGCAAATATTATTGGGACCACTACAGAAAAATGATGATAAACATTTCATATCCAGGAATTCACATTATAGACACTATCACTAACTATCCCTGTAAGAAATTGGCCACAATTTCGCACATACATGGTCCAGCCACATACTAGGTTTTGGCCTAGTCTTGTTAAATGTAGGGTTCTGTGTTCTTGAAGGAAAGGGAACCTCCCTTGCTCCTGACTTCAAAGATGGTACAGTTGAGTTTACAAGTACTGAATTCAGTGCACACTGCAACTCATTTGTTCAGCTGGCTTTTTTTTATGTGTTTTGTCAGATATTGTGAAAGTTTCTGTCAAAAGGGACACCACAGGTGTACTCATCACTCACACTGCTATATACTATGTACACATAAAGAATAAAAAGACAAAGGGAAATGGACTGAAATGAAGCATATTTGAGTCAGGTTGAGTGTGCCAGACACACCTTTATCCTTGGCTGGGTTGATACACTTCTGGAGGCGCCAATGTTGACTGCTGCTGGACACCTGGACAATGTGGAACTCACGCACACCAGCTTCACTCTGAGAGCCAAGAGGAGGCAGATTAAAATAAAGACCTACACTTAGAGATGAAGAAACAACCCATCATTTTTGAGCAGTGATAAGTTGATAAGTTGTTCAACTTGACAGCAAAAGAAAAAAAGTTGCATATTGTAAGTGTGTACTGGAGGTGTATGGCATGCTGTGTATCTCACCGTATTGATGTTCTCCACATCAATAAAGACCAGTGTTCCACCGCTGCTTTTGTCATCCAGACTGTGATGTGGAGGGACGCTGCTGCGGCAGGCTGATGCCTGCACACTCAGAGAGCGACTGGCACAGATAAACACTGTGTGACGCAACACCCGATGACTTCATATGAAGATAGAGGAGAGGAAAAATGGAGATGGGTTATGACAAACAGTCTGAGCTGCACTCACAGTACTACAACTGTTATTAATACAACTGCTATTTTCAATCCATGCCAATCAGCCAACAGCCATCTGTTTGTATATGATTTATAAAGTCAACTGAAAACAGATTTAAATTTTGTATGGGCCCTTTTCAATCAAATAGTTGAGAAAGACTTGGACGTGTTTGAGCAGAGCTTCTGCAGTAATAACTGTAACTGCACTTTCAGCATAAAATCCTGATCAATTGTACTGAGCAGGTCATTAATAAATAAAAAGACAGACACCATTCAGTATTACCGTTGTACATCTCAGAAAATCAAGTACTGTCTTTTGAGATCCTGGAACAACCAGGGTCAAGTTCTACTGCAGAAATATCCAAACAGCTGAGAGAGAAACTTAAATGGGACATATTATGCTCATTTCCAGCTCTATATTTTTATTTTTAGACTCCACTAGAGTAGGTTTGCATTATTCATATTCATATCTTATACTGGTCCTTTAGACAGCCCCTCAGTTCAACCTTTCTCTGAAACAGGCTGTTTTGCCCCTCCCCTTTGCTCACCTCCCTAAAAGCTCTGTTCTGATTGGCCAGCTTCAGGAAGCTTCCCCAGGCTATAGCAGAAGGCTCCAGAGGCAGCGTAAACAAACTAGTAGTGGTCAGATTTTGGTTCTTGTTCTTGTTTTTTACTCAAAATGTTAACTTCTCAAATACATCTGTACATGTTGGAGCCAAAATCCGATCCGAAACATGCAACTGGACAACACAGACATCTGCAGCAACAAAGATTACAGCAGGACGTAGCTGTTTGGTAAGGCTCAGTACCTACTTATTGTATGATATCTTTATCCTATCTGTGTTCAGCTCTTAGTACTTATGTAGCTTCTAGCTGAACCACTGTGGTTTGAAGTTTAGTTTGTCTCTGCATTCCTGTAAGAACTTTCAGATATGTGCCTTATTTTACTGTTTGCTGATCGCTTTAAGCACATATCACTTGGGTTAAGTTACCGCTAATGAAGACCCAACATTCGTGCTTTTGCTGCTTCAACTTAAAAGCTTTTAGTGACCAAATAGCAGGAGAAAATACAGGAAATGAAATGTGTTTATCCACCGTTTTAGTGGAGCTTCATTACATACGCTATTCTTCTGATAAAGCCTGTAAACACAACACGACATGGATATGTTTGGAGCTCTTTGTTCAGCAGATGATTGGGCATACATACCCTACATTATTTGCCCATTGTTGCTTTTCATTTAATGGAAATAAAATAAAATATTAAGCATGTTATCAACAAATAGTGGGATGACGGACAATACAGTTATAAACTGAAAGTGTCTGCTCTATGACTGTCCACAGCAGCACGGGCCGCCAGGCTTGCAATACACTGGCGGAAACCCTGCTCATAATTTGAAACTTTGGCCACATTTAATATGAACATCTGACATCTAACATCTTTGTATATATGACAGAGAATAAGGAAAAGCAGAATAGGTCCACTTTAAAATGGACATAGATATAAAAATTGACCTCTCACATCATAGCTTTGTATTTAGGAAGCTGAGATACGAATCTTGTGCTTTTATTGCAAAGATGCCCTAAATGGAACAAAAACCTTTGCTGTCTTCCCAGTTTACACAACCAGCAGCACCTGAGCGAGAGCCGCTTTTGACGGATGTCAATGTAAAACATTGCAGGGACAGCAAGGAGTCAGTACAGCCTGTACTTCCACGCCAAATTCCAAATCTCATACAACAGAGAAGAGATGACATTTCAGGATGAAGCTACCAGAGTGGTAAATGATCTTCTACTTGCTTTGGATTCAGATTCAACCTCTGTGCTCCTATTACTGAATCCCAGTGCAGCCTTTGACACCATTCACCACTGTATACTCTAAGACAGACTGAAATATTACTTTGGTGTCTCTGCTCTGGCCCTCTCTTGGCTTAGGTCTTACTTATCTCAAAGAACACAGTGTGTCTGCGAGAATAATACTACATCTAAATTTTCTGATGTGAAATATGGAGTACCTCAAGGCTCGGTTCTTGGCCCTGTGCTTTTCTCTCTTTATATTTCACCTCTTGGGCCAATTATACTTAGTAATGAAATAAATTTACATTGCTACGCAGGTGGTACTCAGCTATATGTGCCTGTCAGGGCTGATGATATTACTCAAATTATTAAATTAGAGGCCTGCTTGGCTGCTGTGAAAAATACTAAATGCTAAACAAGAAAATTTGACCATATTAGACCAATTCTTGCATCCCTTCATTGGCTCCCTATCAATGTTAGATCAGACTTTAAGTTGCTTCCGCATTTCCACAGGTTTTTGTCTTTTTTGTCGGAGATTCAGCCACACCCCTGGTGTGAATGATGTCCTGTTGTCATGTGATGTCTCTCTCTCTCCCCTTTGTGTATGGTTTCTTGTCTCTTGTTCCTCTGTGTGCTTGTGTGTGTGTGTGAGAATGGTGTGATGTCAATTTCCCCTCTTGTTTTTGCAGTCTGTCCTCTCAGGGAGCTCTGATTCAGTGTGTAGATACTCCTCGTATCTATTTCAATTGTTTTTGGTATCCAGCAACTACCCCACTGGGGTTTTGTGGAAGTGCACATGACTACTTTGTTTCAGTCTGTCCTCCTCCCAGGTCTCCATGGTGATGGAGGTTGCATGACTCAGGTCCTAACTGTTTTTGGCAGCACCTGGAAGTTGCTTGACATCCTCCTGATCAGATTCTTCATTCTTCCTTCTTTTATCCCATTTTTTTAGGTAGTTTTTCCTTAATCAAATAGCCTAAAGGCCTTTACACACCGGGGGCATTTTTTTCATGTGATTACTTTGCACATCAATATATTTTTTGAAACTGTTGTTTTTGTCATGAGTACTTTCACACAGAATGTATGAAAGTGATGTATTTTATTTTTGGAACAAGGTCATTTTTCTGAGCTTTCGCACAGTGAATAAAAGCATCAACCAATACTGAAGCGTAATCTGCACAGCACAGTTTGTTGCGAAGGCCCACGTGGGGTGTGAAATATCCCGCTGTATGTGTTTTGAACTTATTTACCGGATCTACATTGATTGATCAGCTCCAAGTCTGTCTGTGAGCTCGCCTGTTTCACTGCAGGCAGACAGGTAGCCTCACTCACTGTGGTGGGTGGGGAAATTAAGCCAATGAATCAATATATTGATTCCTGTATCATGTAACATCGTCATGTATTTATAAATACAAACACTGTTGATTTCCTCCCATAGAGCTGACAAGCAAACTATTTTGGTTCATTAAATTTCTGCTTTGCCACACTATGACCCAGGGCCAGGAATCCTGCTGATGCTTGGCAGTTAAAAACATGTCTGTATGAATCTTTTGTCTTTGTTATATGTTTAAACAAACATATGACAGTTTATTTGGGATGACAGTAATATTAAGGCCATCACTGTCAATAGAAAAGAACACAAGTTATCACTCTATGCTGATGATTTGTTTCTGTTCATTTTCAATTTCAGGATATAAAGTTAACATGCATAAAACTGAAGACATGGATAGTAGCAGCCAAATTCCAAAACTGATTAAACTTAAGAGTGAGTTTAAATGCTCTAAGGGGGCCTTAGATACTTAAGTATTTATATTCCCTGATCTTTGGAAATAAATATGGTTATAATAATCAGGTACATTAGTAAAGATCTGGTTCACCTGTCAACACTCCCTCTTTCTCTAATAAGCTGTGTGTGAGAGTGTACATATGAATGTTCTGCCTAGGTTACTCTACCTATGTTAGATCTTACCTATAGATATTCCAAAATATTCATAAGAAAGTCAAATAAAATAATTTTAAAATCCATATAGCAAGGAAAACCAAGAATATCTGAATTGAATGTTGGTATTGGACTTCCGAATTTAAGGTATTATTTCTGGGATGCACAATTAAGACCCTTGGTGTAATAGATTAAGGATTATACTTGGTGGGTTGATATTGACAGGCAGTTTATCTGAGGGGAAACAAAGACATGCAGAAGGGAGACTGAAAACTCCATTCACAGTAGGCAATGTGATGAGTATTTATTTATTTCATTTTGTTACCAAACCACCACGAAACAGTCAAGTGTGACAGGTCACATAAGGTGGTGGAGTTGTGATCTACAAAAAAAGTTGTCTCAGTGTCTCTGAACTTGCATCCTCTTCTATTCCAAAATGTTATGAATAATGTTGGATTTATGTTTCTCAACTTATCATAATAGGAATTCAATTGCTTTGTTTTGTCAAAAACTACAGAAGGGTGACAAATTAAAGGAAAAACTGGTACAGGTCTGAATGCTTGACCCTTAGAGTGAGCGGATCCGGTGGCTCTGTTATGCTTTGGGGGCATTTTGCTGGCATGGTTTGGGTCCACTTGTTCTCTTAGAGGGAAGGGCCACTGCAAATCAATACAAAGTTGTTCTGAGTCATCACCTTTATCCTATGATGAAATATTTCTATCCTGATGGGAATGGTCTCTGCCAGGATGACAATGCCCCAATTCACAGGGCACAGGGGCTCATTGAATGATTTAATGAGTGTGAAAATGATGTGAATCATAAGCCATGGCCTTCGCAGTCACCAGATCTCAACCCAACTGAACACCTAAGGGAGATTTTGGACTGATGTGGTAGACAGCGTTCTCCACCACCATCATCAAAATACCAAATGAGGGAATATCTTTTTGAAAAATGGTGTTCCTCAGCCTTGCCATTGATTCTACAAGTCTCTGGAACTCTTCCAGAGATGGAAAACTCTGAGTTTTCAGTAGCAATACCATTGCAACAGATAAATAAAAGGCAGAGTCTCCATTTTGTGTTTTGGTGGACCGTGCATATTTATCTTCAATTATATTTAGCTGGTAAAAAACTAAATTTGGAGTGGGGAAGAGTTGCACAATAAAGTTTTATTCAGCATAGTCCATTAATATATCATTTACCAGACTTTAATTTCTTTAATGGATGATGAAGTGGTGGAATCTTACTGTGCATTAGGCTATACGGTACCTTTAATGTATATAGCCTATAAATATATTTATTCAGCTTTAATCCGACAAAACATGGGAGGCAGCAACTGGGGATGAAAAATATAGTTGAAAATTAAAAAGATATATGACATCAAACAGATAAGACATATTTTACAGTCTGATCCAGTAATCATGCATTTGGTGATTGCAGTTGAAGGCATAAAGGTTTGAACTGAGAGTAAATGTTTAGATGTCTATTTGAATCTTGTCTTAACTGCATTTAGTGACTTTATTACAACAAGACTAGGTCAAAACCTAGATGGCTAGACTGTGTATGGTCAATGTGTGAAATTGTGGCCAATTTGTTACAGGGATAGTCAGTGGTAGTATCTTTAATGTGGATTCCTGGATACTAAATGTTCATCTGCAATTTTCTGTAGTGGTCCCAGTAGTAGTATTTGTTGTCAAAGTGTCACATGACATGGTTAAGCTATCAAATGACATGTTTAAGCTACATAAAAAAAAGATTATTATTGCAGTTGGAAGAACAGTATTTTCCACTCGTATCTTGGGATGTTTGATTTGAAAGAGAACTTATTTTAATTCTTATTATAACTACTCTAATTATCTGTTAACTCCCCCTGCTCTTTCATCTGTTCCACTCTGCGGAAGTCTCTTGTTTTTCACTCTGCATTGAGTGTTTTGTCAGAGTGATTATTATTTGAGGTGCTTTAACTGTGTGTTCTTCCTCATACCTATGTGCATACCTTTTTTCTGCCTCTTTCTCAGTGATCATGGAGGCTGTAGTGAAAAATGAAACCACCCAGTTGCCACAGTTACAGTTAAATCAAGCACACCAGCAGAGCAGCTGTCCCAGACTAAACTGATATAACAGCCCACATAAGTCGCATGTTTTACCTGTAAGACTCGTGTTTTAACACTGATGTCCATTGTTTGTGATGCGAAAACGTCAGAAATAAAAAGCTTGGGTCCTGGTATTAGTTCAGTTATAAAATCAAATGCACTGCAGAGTGTCTCTCCAGCTGGCTGCCGACAGCGCTGCTAGCCTAAGAGTCGATCACACTAGACAATAGAGGTAGAGACATGAGAAACACTGCTGTGCATCTGTTTTAACAGGAGTTAAACTGACTTCACTGCATTTCACACCAAAGCTGATGGTGTCAGACCTCGGATCAGGAAACACAGTTGCTCTGCATCGCGCTGCGGTCCTCCGCTTCTTTAATCTTGTGCCGATTCATTTTGAAAGAGCAAAAGCCAATGTGGAAACTCCAACACTCAGCCGGCCAACCAATGGTGACACTTCATCACTCAGTCACTCACGGACAATCACAGTTATAGGGCTGGTCCGTGGCCGGTACAGCAAACAAATGCAAGTAAATACAGTAAATTTAAACATAGTCACTGAAATGCTGTTGTTCAAACACATGAAGACTACACACATGTGTCTAAAGCGTCATACAATTTTGCGATTCTTTAAATTTAAACTGAGATTACACATTATATGCAACAAACTTTTCAATGCAGGAGGTGCTCTAATAACATTGCAGGTGTCTGATCAATATGCACAGTGTCAGTGTTATAAAACCCCCCCCCCAAAAAACCCCTCCACTCACAAAAAGGACATGCAGAGGTTTTATTCTTAGCTGAGGGTGAATTCACGCTGTGTAATATTTGAATGTGAAGGCAAAAACCAGTGTTCAAGGAAATAACTGATGGCGCATAGAAGTGATAATGTTGGAAGGAAGGATGTAGGAAGAATGTGTTTGCTTAGGTAAAACTAGATTTTAGAATAGTTGTTTATTGATCAAAGCATTTCTTAACTTTGTTAATTCTGCTAAGTTTAATAAACACTGTTATATCTTTAAAGAGAAGTCTTTTGTCATTATTATGCTTATGTATTGTGAAGAGTGGCTGATTGAGGGAGTAAGAGCTCGAATTCATACCTTCTTTGTTCACTTGTGAATATTGATATCTCTCAGATATTAACATTCTGGGTGAACTCTTTTTGAGACTACCTCATTGTTTGGTTATTGGTCCCAGTCTCCAGGTGGTGCCCCGTAATTATTAATTCATATTAATAATTTTATTAATTTTTCTAACAACCAACCGTGCTCCTCACAGATCTGACAGTTGTGTCCCTCTTTTGGTTGGTGCCCCATATTATTAGTTAATATTAATAATTTCTTGATCTTATATTCATAACTATCTCTAATAATTTTGAGTTATTACTAATATCCAAACAAACTCTTACCAGACCCAACACTGTGATTCTTTCCCATATGTCTTATTGCATCACATGGTGGGGCAGGCTGGAGAAACAGCCATAAGACCTCTTGAGTCCTTATACAAACAAACTCTAAAAACTCCAGAATATCCTCTATACAAGATTGTACCATACCATTTCGTCGCACTGCATTTGGGCAATCAGCTTTCTCTGTGAAAGCCACAACTCAGTGGAATGCCCTTGCTGATGATATGAAGAGCTGCAGTTCCATCAGTACGTTCAAAACCAAATTAAAAAATCTGCTAAAACCTACTCAGCTCTGTAACCACTGACTCTAAATTTCATCTCATGGTCTTCTCATGAACACAAATAATGTTGCTTTTAATTTGACAAACTTACATTGTTAATTTTCTAGTTGACATTGTGAGTGTATGTGATGTGCTAATGTGTGTAGCTTTGTATTTTGTATTATGTGTCCTGTGTGTTTTTGCTTTGTACTGTTTGTTATTGTGTTGTTATATGTTTTGACTGTGACCTGCCAAAGGGACTGCAGGTGAATATTAGCTATAAGCTAACTCTGGTGCAGTACATCAAATGGTAACATTTATGTTTAACATGGTACATGGTCCCAATAAATACATAAATAATAATAATAATTTTTACCTGATTTTGATTCCTTTCTCTGTGCTCTCATAGTAGAACAGGAAGTTGATTTCGTGGACTCCCTCCTGGTCTGGTCCTCTGAGCCAGAGAGGCAGCTGGGTTGACTCTCCTGGTTGCAGTGTGCTGCCATCTATTGGGATTTCCATCACACCAGACAGCTGGCTAAAATCCTCAGCTGAAACCAACATCTCAGACACCACTGAGCCTGGCTGGGCCCCGGGGGGAGTGGCTAAAGTTTTATAGGCAGAACAGTTTTCAGCTGAAGTTGGGCTGACTGGCGTGAGGGGTGTTGTGGCCTGACTGCCAAAGGTGAAGAAATTGGGGTGTGTGGACACCACTCGCAGGCCACACAACGCAACACTGCTGACGTTGCAGAACTCAACGAAGGCCTTCCTTATCTCACCACACAGCAGAGCAGTCGGAAACTGTAGGAAGAAGACCTGACACAAACACACACACACAATGAACTATTTGAACTACTAAGTTGACAGAGACGCAGCATTTGCATAACTGCATACCCTTGTATTTAGTTTTTTGCATTTTATTTGGGTGGTGTCACAGAGGAATTTGTGAGCAGTCCAGAAGATTGCAGATAATGAATAGAATGTGATCTTGGCTCTTGAAATGATCTACATGTGTCTGGAAAATGTTAATTGCTGGCAATGATGATGACTCAGCAACTGTCTTAAAAGGTATATTGTGCAGGATTTTCCTAAAAAACAATGTATAGACTCTTTCAAAAGTAAAGCTACACACATGCAGAGCAGAGAGGTAACAGCGAACAGGATGAAGCTCTGCATTCACACAAAATCCAGCAATGTGGCACCTTTCTGCAGGGTTGTGCGGAGGTGTGGCTATGTTTATTTGTGCTTTAGAGCACAACTGCCATGAAACAATCGGAAAATAACATTTTATTTATGTGATTCACGGATTTGTTCTTGCCAGCGCCCGTTTCCCTCTTCATTCATTCACTCATTAGCTTGCTTGACCACTGCTTCTCTCTCTCTCTTTCTCAATTTCAATTGATTTTTCTCAATTCAGTATGCGTTATAATAATACAATTCATAAAATAAATAAAATAAAAGAATAAATAAAATGAACAAGAAAATGGCAGAAAACATTATATATGTGTTTTGTGTATGTGCGTGTATGTCTGTTTGTTTGGTTTTTTTGGGGGAGGGGGGTGGTTGCATGTGTATGTATGCATGCTTGTGTGTGTGTGTGTTCCAATTAGTCCTTAGACCACTCTGTGTGTGTGTGTGTGTGTGTGTGTGTGTGTGTGTGTGTGTGTGTGTGTGTGTAACTCTACTATATGGTCACATTTACTTTGAATAATCACATTTACAGATAATATTGCTAAAGTGTCAAGGATAATACAATTCAATAATGAGATGAAAAAAATATAATTCATTAAATAAATAAAATGAGCAAGAAAATGGCAGAAAACATTTAACACATGTTTTGTGTGTGTGTAACTCTGCTAGTCACATTTACTATACAGTGCTTGCATTGGCAGGACTATGTAAAGTCTCAATGTTACCAAAGCATAGAAACAGTGTTAAATTAAGATTAAAGCTACAAGCAGCGATGAACGGGCACTCGCAGCTTTCGCACGTTGGAGGGAGCAGCAGCTGTGGTATTGCTACTGTAGGTCTATTTACATGGCTCTTAATTTTCAGGATTAAAAGAAACTGAATGTGTAAAATATTATTTCTGGTGTGCAGTACGTTGTGCTGGATATGATTTATTACAAAATGTGTATACATTTGATGAACTATGTGTCATTTAGGCCTCACTCTGTTTCATGTAGGCAATACTACATAAGTGAAATATGAATGCAGCGATGCATTTACCAGAGGGCAACTGACATGAATATACATTTTCATGAATACTGGACATTGCATGTAACTACCACTTTCTATGTAACTACCACTTCTTATGTCCACTATGTGGTGCTAGAAAACATCCACTAATTTTACAAATCTTTATTGTACATCATGTATAGACCACACTGTATAAATTTCATGTAAATCGGATGTTTGTCACATAAGACTGATTTCCTGTTGTCAGTAGGTGGCGCTATGACTAAATATTGACATGTAGATGCATTCAGTCGTGGACTTTTATCAAACATAAGAAATTTGGGGTAGACTGGACAATGTAAAGTGGATTTACAACAACCTCCTGTTTAATTCCCCAAACGTGTTTTGGGCAAAATTCACCGGCATGCCACGCCAAGGGCGTTCCATGAAATATAAAAAGCTTCACAATTTAAATTTAAAGTTGATCAGGTTAAATCTCTAGGAAGAGTTTGTTGAAATCAATGACAAGATAATAATAATTTTGCTGCACAACATGTCAGGCCCCAGTGACAAACATACACTCGACATTTACCAGAACAATCCACACCAAACATGTGGACACACACAAACTGTATGTAGATTTGTCTAAGGACAATTAATATTGTATGTTGATATGTGTGTGTGTGTGTATATCACAGAGTATGGTGTTATGTGCTTTAGTTAGACTTTAGACTTTCAAAGTTGTGAAAACAATGGGGGTGTTTTGAATACACCGCCGTTTTCACAGGTAATTTGTTAGTCTGTCCCTCCTGCCACAGGAAATTATGGATTAGTCCTGGAAAGCTATTGATGTAGCACTTCTCTCCTTATGAAAGTAAACGGCAATTATTTGACCAATGACAATTTGGTCGACAAGAGCATATCGACCAACTAATCGACCAGATGACCAGGAGACTACAGTCTTTGTAAACAACAAAGCTGCCTGTTTCATTACTTTATATTCATGTAAAAAATATACAAATGTCAATTAGATGGTAATCTGCATGAGGAATTAAAGAGAAAAAAATCAGTTATAATAATCATCCGCTTATAGTGATCAATTTGACACCGATGGACGTGATCACTATAAGCGGTTTCCACTGTATTTGTTTTCTGAGATCGGGGATCTCACAAAAATTCCACTGCTGAGCTGCGCCTATGAGCTTCCCTTCTCTTACACTATGCACTCAGTCAGCTGCAACTGCATAATGACCTGCTGGCATATACAGTGCTGCTTAAAAGTTTGTGAACCCTTTAGAATTTGCTCTATTTCTGCATAAATATGACCTAAAATGTGATCAAATTTCCATTCAAGTCCTAAAACCAGATAAAGAGACAAGTTAAACAAATAGGACAAAAACTTTACACTTGTTCATTTATTTATTGAGGAAAATGATAACGTGATATATTTGTGCATGGCAAAAGTATGTGAACCTCTATTTTGTCGATTATTAATTCATTTGAAGGGGAAATTAGAGTTGGGTGTTTCAGTCAATGGGATGACAATCAAGTGTGAGTCTGGGAGGCCCTGCCTTATTTAATGAAGAGAAATCTGGGTCTCCACTGTCAAACTCTGAACTTCACAACACAAGTTTGTGGAAGGGTGTCATGGCTTGAACAAAGGAGATTTCTGAGGACCTTAGGAGAAGAGTTGTTGATGCTCACCAAGCTGGAAAGGGTTACAAGACCATTTCTGAAGAGTTTGGACTCCACCAGTCAACTGTCAGGCAGATCATATACAACCTGAAGACATCCAACACCATTGTTACCCTCCCCAGGAGTGGTCGAACAACAAAAATCACACCAAGAGCAGGCGTGTAATAGTTCAGGAGGCCACAACGGACCCCAGGGTAACGTCTAGGAAACTAAATGTCTCTCTTGCAGTGGCTACAGTCGATGTTAATGAGTCCACCATCAGGAGAACATTGAATATCAATGGTGTGCATTGGGACACAAAGAAAATAAGACACAAAAACCATGAAAGACACATTCAAGAACACATACAGACTTCTCAAACATACGAACACAGCAAGCATACAGTCATCACCCAGAGCACACACTTGAATTTATGAAATGTTATGACAAAGCCATTCTAAAAAATTACATTTTTAGGTGTTTTTTGAAACAATCAACAGATTCAGCTGATCTGACAGAAGTGGGGAGATTGTTCCAAAGTCTGGGTGCCAGGGAAACAAAAGCACAGTTGCCTTTGGTTTTTTAGTTTGGCATGTGGTACAGCCAAAAGGTTTTGGTTGACAGACCTAAGTGACCGCATGGTAGTATACGGGCTTAGTAGCTTGGATATATATGCAGGCGCTAAACCGCGTAAGGCCTTATAAGTGATTAAGAGAATCTTGAAATCAATCCTGAACTTCACTGGCAGCCAATGTAATGAGGCTAAAACAGGAGTGATGTGGGATCTGTGGCCAGTCCTAGTTAATAGCCTAGCTGCTGCATTTTGTACAAGCTGAAGATGTGACAGGTCAGCTTGGCTAAGGCAAGTGAAAAGGCAGTTACAGTAATCGAGGTGGGAAAAAATGAAGGCATGAATGATATGCTCTAGGTCAGAGGCTGACAGTAATGGTCTGATTTTTGAAATGTTCCTAAGTTGAAAAAAGCAGGATTGAACCATTTTATTGACATGATGTTCAAATTTAAATTTAGGGTCAAATATAATGCCAAGATTCCTGGCGTTAGTTTTGACATAGGGGGTAAATGGGCCAATATGCTGAATGATGCCTTTAGCAGTATTTTCAGGGCCAAAAATGAGAAGCTCAGTTTTGTTAGAATTTAACTGAAGAAAGTTGACAAACATCCAGTCCTTTATCATAGCTTAACAGCTGTGGAGAGTGTTTAGGTTGCTAAATCATCTGGTTTTACAGAAAAATGTAGCTGAGGGTCATCTGCATAGCAATGATAGGATATACAACCAAAGCGACTGATTATCTGGCCCAAGGGCAGCATATACAAAGAGAAAAGAACTGGACCAAGTATTGACCCCTGGGGCACCCCATATAGCAGCGGAGTGGATGAGGACACATAGTTACCCATAGAGACAGAAAAACTTCTATTTGACAAATATGACATAAACCATTCTAGAGCTTTCCCTGAGATACCAACACATGTATTTAGTCGATTAATGAGGATGGAGTGATCAATGGTGTCAAAGGCAGTGCTCAAGTCAAGTAAGACCAAGATGGAGAGTTCCCCCTTATCAGCCTGCATGAGGATGTCATTCATGACTCGTAACAGAGCAGTTTCAGTACTATGGTTTTGATGAAAACCAGATTGAAATTTATCAAAGATAATATTTCTTTCCACAACTTGGAGAAGCTGCTCAGCAACAACTTTTTCCAGTATTTTGGAAATGAAAGGTAATTTTGAGATGGGTCTGAAATTGTTTAAAACAGCTGGATCAAGGCCAGGTTTTTTTAGAAGTGGCTGGACACTGGTTGTCTTAAACTGGGATCAGGGGCATAACCAGAGGTGAGGGACATGTTTATAATAGTGAGTACAGCAGGGCCAGTGACAGGAAGGACCTCCAAAAAGAATTTGGGGGGTAAGATATCAAGATTGTAGGAGGACAGGCGCAGATGAGAAATTGTCTCTATAAGGTTTTGCATGGTAATTGGGGAAAATTGGGTTTGTAAATTTGAAATACTACTAGGTGGATCAAAAGTGGTGGATGGCAGCACGATGTTGGATCTAATGCTATTGATCTTGTTGATGAAAAATGATAAATGCAATTCACAGTCTTCAGTTGAGGTGGCAGAGATAGTAGCAGGAGCAGGTTGTACAAGCTGATTAATTGTGCTAAACAGAGCTCGGGGATTGTGTTTATTAGCGGTAATTAAGTCTGAGAAATAAGATGATCTTGCATCCTTGGTTTTTTGATTGAGTAAGTTTAAAAGTTCTTTCATGTATTGGAAGTGAACCTTGAGTTTTGTCTTCTTCCATCTGTGCTCAGCCCTCCTGCATTCCTGCTTACAGCTACAGATAGCATCATTTATATTTTGGTGATGATTTGGTACCTGCTACTGACCTGGTTGTGAAAGGTGCGATGGCAAGGCAAAGGAACACAGATTATTGAAATTACTGACCAAATCATTAATGTTAGATGGTTGAATATGGCCATTACATAAATCAGAGAAAATAGATGAGAAATTTGAAGCAGACTGGTTATTAAAAATGCGGGAACATACTGTTCGCTTCTGACTTGGAGCAGTTGCCTGGATGTAGGAGTCAAATAGAATACATTTATGATCAGAGACAAGATCAATCAATGAGGGGGAGTTAATAGTCAGGCCAAGAGTAAAAACGAGGTCAAGGGTGTGGCCTTGGTTATGTGTTGAACCAGAAACATGCTGCACCAGATTGAAAGAATCAGTAATGTTTAGGAATTCAGTGGCAAAATGGCTGGATGCATCATCAACATGGATGTTGAAATCCCCTACAAGAATAATTCTATCATGGTTGAGAACAATGGAGGATAGGAATTCAGAGAACTCTACTAAAAAGTTGTTGTTTGGTTTAGGGGGACGGTAGATTGAGATACAGCAGATAGGGTTTTGACTATTGATTTTGAACATAAGCATCTAAAAACTCTGAAAATTATCAATAGTGATATGTTTACACTTAAAAAGGTTGTTGTAGGCGACTGCAAGGCCACCATCACGGCCAGTGGACCTTGGGGATTATGTGATGTGATCAGATCAGTCAGGATAAAGGTTTTGTTTGACAGAGACCTAGCATTGAATAGAGCAAACTTAGTTGGAGTGATGGATTGCATAGACTGTTTATAATTGTAGGTAATATGGATCAAGTTACTACTGTTAGCTCTAGTTGTGTGAGCAGGGAGGCATTTCTTGGACCTAAAGTTTGTAATGATGGGAATCAGTGAGACCGGGTCCATAGACTGGCTACTGTCAGGTGCCCCAACCGTTCCATTCCTGTTCAGAAAAGTTTCAGGATTTACACAGTATGTGGCGTTTACAATCTCAGGAGTATCACACTTAAGAGTAGAGTTATTACTATAATGGAATGGTCTAACCCCATGTCAGTTACACAAGGATTTGCATGATTTAAGCATCAGTGCCATGTTGGTAGATAGCGGACGAGAGCCAGACCAGTTTAGGTGAAGACCATCATACCTGAAAAGCGTAGGTCTGTCCAGAAATGTAGTGAAATTGTCAATGAAAGGAATTCCCAGTGATCTGCAGTAGCCTTTTAGCCAGATGTGCAGATTGAGTAAACGGCTGTACTTTATGTCTCCCCAGCAAGGAGAAGGCATAGGGCCAGAGATAACACATTGAGCCCTTGAGTCCAGAAGTCCAGAAGTGTGACGATGAGGCTCATAAAGTCCTTTTTCTGTTTTTCTGACTGTTGTGCTTTGATGTCATTGGAGCCAATGTGGAGAGTGACAGTTGAGGCTGAAGGGTACTGATCTAAAAGTGAAGGAAGCTTCACTTTAATGTCCAGAACGCGAGCACCAGGGAGACATAGGTTTTGGGCTTGAGGGAGGACCACATGTCGCACCATAGATGAGCCCACAACGAGCACAGCAGGAGGGACAGGGGGAGAAGAGGATGGACGGGGGGCTCTTAGTTGGAAGCCTTCTCCTCAGTGGATGGTGAACTGCGGGGCGTCCCCTGGTTCTCTGTGGCAGAGGTCTATGGGAGCGATGAGGTGCACGCACAGTAATGGGGATTGACACGAGGGGCAGCTGAGGCATCAGGAGAACCACCAGGAGGTACATCTTGCCTGAGGAGGGGCTGGACCCTGGCAGCAGCAGGTGAGGTGCAGTCCGTGGCAACGGAGGGGCCACCAACTGGCTCGGGAGCAGAGGCCCAGGCAGAGGATTGATGGTCAACCAGCTGTAGCCTCACTGGAGAGCACGGTCCATCCCTACTGTCCAGGGCTTGGAATTTATTACAGAGTTGGAGAGTATCAGATGCACATGGTTGGAGGGAGCACCTAGCCGACCCTTGCTGCTCCTAACCAGGACCCATGGCTCCGCGTTACAGGGGGTGGAGCAGGCTTGGGACTTAGGTTTAGCCTCAAGGATGGGCCAGATGTCATTCAGGGCCAGGGCATTAGTTGAAATAATCGGCTCATCTCCAGTGGTGACAGAGCCAGACCAGGGAAGAGTGGCTTCGCCGGGTGCAACAGCAGCTGAGCACTCTCTAAACGAGCCGGCGCAGCAGGAGGAGCCCACCATGGATGTTTGGCCTGAGCAGCGGCCATGGAGGAAAAGCCCAGGATTAACTCATCCTTGCTTCTGAGTTCCTGTTTCAGCTGTCCAATGTCATCCTGTAACAGTGAGTAAGCCAGCAGGCAATGTCCACACACCGCCATGATGTATCCGGGACCTGCTAGCAATAGCAACCAGCTAAAAACAAAGTTCGCAATGCTAACGTAGCCTGTGTAGACTCTCACACACAAAAAAGAAAAAACAAAGTCTGTGCTGTTACAGGAGCGGCTTCAGATTAAAACCTTCAACCCGGTTTAAGGAGTCAGCCATACTTTCCGATTAGTTAAGAATAATTCCTCACACAAACAGAAGAGTGGTCCAGAGAAGATGTCTCTGTTGTCCTCAGTGAATCTGCACTCGATTGCTCTTCCTACGTCGTATCCGCTGGCTAACAGGCCAATCACCTTCTGGATAAGCCAGAAGGCAATTGGAACAATGTTCTGTGGATGGATGAGACCAAAATCGAACTTTTTTGCTTGAATGAGAAGCGTTCTGTTTGGCAATGAGCAAACACTGCATTCCAGCATAATAACCTTAATCCATCTGTAAAACATGGCTGCTTTGCTGCCTCTGAACCAGGACAGCTTGCAATCATTGATGGAGCTATGAGTTCTGAGTTGTACCAGCAAATTCTACAGGAAAATGAAAAGGCATCTATCTGTGAACTGAAGCTCAACAGAAAGTGGGTCATGCAGTAAGACAACGACACTAAACGCACAAGTCATTCTATCAAAGAATGGTTGAGCAGAAGAAAGATAATGTTTTGGAATGGCTGAGTCAAAGTCCTGACTTTAATCCTAAAGAAATGCTGTGGAAGGACCTGAAGCAGGCAGTTGATGCAAAGAAACCCACCAACATGCCCGAGTTGAGACTGTTCTGTAAGGACGAATAAGCTAAAATTCCTCCAAGCCGATGTGCAGATGCTGATAGACAGTTAGTGGAAACGTTTGGTTGAAGTTATTGCTGCAAAAGGGGGTCACACCAGTTACAAGGGTTCACATACTTTTGCCTCCCACAAATGTGTAAGACTGAATACTTTTCCTCAATAAATAAATGAAAAAGATGAAAAAATGAATTTATTTGTCTCGTTTATTTAATTGGGTTCACTTTATCTAGTTTTAGGGCTTGTGTAAATACCTGATCACGTTTTAGGTCATATTTATGCAGAAATACAGAAAATTCAGGGTTCACAAACTTTCAAGCAGCACTGTATATCTGGAGCTAAATATACACAGATTGCAGCCACCAATGCAATGAAACCTGCAGCGCAGTTTTCTCAGTAAATCTGGTCCTGACACTTTCTATAAAGATATAATGCACTACACTGTAGGACACCAGTAAATGACTGCTGGGATGTATGCTGTATGCAAAGCTAATTCAGAGTCAGACATATCAAAACTGAAATTGCATTCCTTATTGTAAAGTAGGCCACCTGTGAATTGGGCAGTTGTATTATATAGGGCATTATATAACTAAAATTGGGTTCAGGAGCAATAAAACCTGATCAGGGCCTCCTTAGTTTTTAGAATTGCCAGACTCCGTTAGCATTGCAGGATGGGATGAATATCTCTACAGCCAGTGTGTCAGCGGTACCTCCATCAGGGGCATGGGTGGTGTTATGACTGGATCCAGACGTCGATCAGGTCCATGTCGTACCAACATCTTGTCCTCTTTGGTCTGGTTGAGTCGTGGGCCTTGGATTTTCAGGTCCTGTCTGCCACGAACCACCATTAAATCCAGCATCTGCTGGCCTGTAGACGGGACGCGATGTGTGTTAGTATGACAGTAAAATATAAAACATCCTGAAGTCAGTTGAATGATCTGTCTTTGTGTGTTTTTCAAAAATGTCTGTGAAGCTTCTCAGTCATCCAGGTCATGGTTATCCGAGGAGGGTTGAATTAAGGGCAGCTGTATGTGGTTGTAGACACTTGAAGAGGTTTTGCCTCTCATCCAAGGGGCTTCTTCAGTTCTAACTGACTGGTGGGGAGTCCCAGCCAGCCCTCGATTCAGCCCTCCTTGGATCTTTTATAAATGTCATACAGTATATTCTCCAAACAAAGGAAATATAGTTGAAAAAAGAACATAAAATGCAAATGCAATACAATTTAGTCACATGTGAGGAGACAACAGCGTGTTTGTTCAGGATCCTAAGATAGCCAAGCTAGGAAGCAAAACTACCGATAAATGACATATCCAGTAGGGGTGTCATGATTTCGATTCTAAATCGTTCGAAAAGAGCGTTTTATTTCAACCCCTCAAAATCAAAATTAGGATAAGCGATTCTCCCTGTATTTTTTTTCTCCCCACTCCCGCCAACTTGTGTGCGTCCAGTGCTTACCCAAAGGAAAAAAAAAACATATCAAAGACAACACAGCATAGCTTACTGGTAGCCTGCAGATGCATTACTTTTTGAGACACCATGGCCACTGCTGGAGTCAGAGGAAACTCTGTTCTTGTAAAATATTGTTCTGTCATCTAGTGACTCTTCTTTTCGTTTTTGTGTTTAACAATTTGTTCCCTTTTGACTGACGAAATAAGTTATTATTATACTTTAAATGTACAGTACATTCCAAAAAAATTTGGCAGTTATATCGCACTTGTTAACATGTAACCTATCTTTTTAAAGAAGAATTTGAAAATGTAAATGAAAGTTGTCAGGACATAAAACCAATGATCTATTGATCTTTACAAATAGAGACTCGATAGTCTAACAATGTCATAGCCGTCAGTGCTAAAATATATTTAAATCAAAAATCACATCAAATCGTGACCTAAAATTGAAAGGCAAATCGAATCATGGATTTGGAGAATCGTGACACCCCTACATATCGGACACATCTGCTTGACACCCATGTGAGGATGAATTGATGATGCTGCCAGTAATAATTAAAAGCAAATATCAGCTGACAAATCTGTGTGTATTATTACCTTCAGTGCCGGGAGCCATCTCTCCAGAGGAGGCTGAAGCTAGGTTGTACACCACACCCACAATGTTCAGCTGGCCAGTTCTGTGTGGCAGCAGCCTGAGTCGAGCCTGAGGTCAAAGGTCACAGCGACAGTTAAATGCACACCATAATGTTGGGGTTGCACTACAACCCTGGTTTTTCAAATGAGAACAAGAGTTCTTACTAATGCCTTTTGCTGTCTCCAACAACAACAGTAACTAGCAACAGTGAATAAAGCGTTGGCCCTTTCCACTCTACCATGTCTTTACTTGGCCATGACGGCTGTGATTGGCCCCCAGCAGTATCCATACCATCACAGACTGTAAAACTTCCTCCAATACCAAGAATTCAGCCCCTGAATGAGCGTTAGTGAGGCCTAAATTTACAGACTCTCATTCTCATTTGTAAAACCTGGGTTGAAGTACAACATAAACTTCATTTTGGACTAGAGTTCGTACTAATGTCATGTGTATACTTACAACCCTTGCTGAGCATGAGGGTAAGCCAATCCCAAGTAAGTGTATCTCTGCTCATAAGCACCCATGAGTGACTGGATAGGGCTAGCATGGCTAGCCCTAAAATAAATAAATACATTTAGCACACCAATACTTTGCTACGTGTGATTGAAATCTGGCAAAATCATAGCATCTACTGTCTAGCAGCGTTCGGAACTGAATGAGAAATTGAAGTCTTTGTCATATCATGACTATAAAATCTCACAAAAATGCGTGGGCTGACCCAAGAGGCAGCAGCACACACATCCTCCACTTTAAACAGCACCCTGAGAAGTAGCCACACTCCCAGTAGAGTGTGCTCTCAGGCCCTCCAGGGCTACCTGCCCCAAGACAAAGTAAGCAAAGGTGATAACTTCCACTATCCAATTTGAGGAACGCTCTGTTGACAGCAGTTGAATACTTAAAAAAATGAATTACTAAATAATAACATTTGAAAAGAACGTGAAGTATATTGTGAATAGCTTCTACACCATCACCCAGAGATTAACATTAGTGGAGCAGAGCAGCGTCAAAAACAGTAACAAAAGAGAATGGCTGACCAACACACGCTGCAGCATTAAACAACTTTTTGCCGTTGCGGACATTGATGGCTTTCCCCGGGGCTAACAGTGCAGCAGAGAGGCTGCTCTCTGCTGCTGGAAGCACAACATTAATAACAACACAGTGGAGCACACCGCCTTCCCCTCCCTTACTCCACAGTGAACACACTAGCTTCACTTTTTACTGAAGACATTTAACCAGTGATGTTGGTCAGTAAATTACATGTTAATTTCATTATTCTCATACAGGCAGAAGACTTAACTTTGCCTTTAAAGTTTTTAAAATCAAGAAAGCTGCATACTCATAGCGCTGAGAGATATGACTCATATCCCGATATAGGTAATTTCATATCTCGATAACGATAGATGTCCCAATATAGCACATTTTCTGTAAATTCAATGAATAAATCATGTCTGCTCTGTTTTATGGTCGCCATATAGCTGCTTCTCTCTTCTCTGCTCTTTTTCAGCAAGGGCGAGGCAGAGTGCAGCAGAGGAGAGACAGTGAACCAGGTGAGAGTAAAAAGCCAAGAAGAGTAAGTTATTAATCTAATCCGTACAAAAGATGGACAGACTCCAAATGAAAAAAATACTGCCGTAAAGACTGTGATTTGCAACACAATGAAATAAACGATAGCACATAATATGAAATGATAGACATTCTTCTATCATCACATGATACGTATGTCGTCATATCGCACAGCCCTACACACTCACTCTGCTGACAGTGACCTTCGTCAACACCATTTATCTTAACTGCCAGTTTCATATTGCACTTCAGTGGACTAAGGACACCGATGAATGGTTTGGCACACAGTGTACTGGAGTAAAAGACTAAAAACCTTTGCCCCTTACTTGGCAATGGTAATCTCTTGAGGACTTTATCGTTGGCGTCGCTACCTTGCTGAACAAAGCAATCTAGCACCTCCAGTGGTAAAGCAGACACTACCCCTTCCTCCTCCCTAGACCATTGCCTAACAAGTATTCCTGCTCTGGAACTAAGCAAATAGCTTCCACTTGAGGGCATGGATGAAACATTTCCCCTCTGCCTGCCTCTATCTGTGTCAGCAGCGAGCTGTGTCTTGTGAAGAGAATATGTCCACATTGGCCTGTCTCAGAGAAGCCCAAATCGTCTCCATAACCTGTGGATGAATCCATCAGTCTGCCATCCAAGGCTGGCCCCACAGTAGCAGGTCCACTGCCTGGTTCAATCTGCCCTGAATGTGATATGGAGACAGAGGCCACAATCGGCTGTGAGCCCACAGCAAAACACAGAGCTGAGTATGTCCAATTTTCCATATCAGTAGCGGTCCACGTGAGGGTCCACTAATATGACGTTCCGCCCATGGAGCAATCAGGTCTTCCATGGTTTCCTTGCCTTTCATGGTAGAAAAGGATGTCTGGCATGGACCATACTCTCACCCGACTATTAGACGGCGTCTGAGTTGCTTCTGGAGCCAAGGGCACTTTGCTCTGTGAGGCCTTCTGTAGATGACTGGCTACAGTGAAAGGGCTGAGATCTTAAAGGGGCTCCCATTGGGGAAAGCGAGCCCTATGGGGTATGATATTACCCCGGGCCACAGACTCCCTCTGCCGTTGTTCAAACCTGTGGGTTATGGAGTCACATGTTCCACATTGCGGGGTTTTTCCACTGCCATAAAAATCTGTTGCCTTACGGAGCTCCACATATGTTTCCAGGGTGGCATTTTCATCCAGCTCATGGAGGAGGTTAGGTTGCAGCAGCCTGGCCCATGGCTTGGTATGATTTTTCAGTTCAGCTAGCTGTTAGCCTCCAGGGCTTTTGATGGAAGCTCTGGCTTCGCCTTGGTAAAGAGGGGGCACAGGTGAGTGGCCACAGACTCCTCCAGCTGGAGGCCAACTCCTGCTCAGTGTTGAGGGTGGACCACATGTTAAATGCCTGGATGGGGGAGTGGGTCTTCTGAGAAGAGCCCAAAGCCTCACTTCCTTCATTTGGTCATTCAGCACCAAAGGGGCGAGCCTGTCATGGCGTAGTTAAGTCTTGGTTGGGTGGAAAGGGCTATTGCTTTATTCAGTGGTGCTGTCTGGCTACCACAAAAGGCATTAGTACAAACTTGTGTTTGACATGAGCTTTGTTTGGCCTGAATGATAGAGTGCCTATTATTATTGCTTGAGATTTCATTTTATTATTTTAGTGATCTATATGCATTTATGCTTTATGTGAGAAGTTTTTTGAGCATTTTGGGCCTCATTTATTGAAGTATACACTCACCCACCCATCCACACACACTGTCTTCATCACCTCTCTCCTCCTCTCTCTTCTTCCTCATCTTTCCTCCTCCCCCCTCTTCCTTTTCCTCATCCTCCCCCTACTCCTACTCTTCTCATTTCATTTTAGTCCGACACAGCCCGTTTTGGCCACGTCAAGCCAACCCACAATGAAACGTGTCTCCACTACAGCCTCTCAGCAGGAGATAACGGCACCGCTGTGGTCCTGCTCGCTAGCAGGGCCGACCCAAGATGACCCCCCTTCTCCCTCTCAAACAAGCTGTATTTTGCAGACACAACGTGTGTGCTGGCGAACAGAGAGGAATTTTTAATTTTATATTATTTTTAAAAGTATATGTGTTAAGCTCTCAGTACTTTTGTAGCTTCTAACTGAATCTCTGTGGTTTGAAGTTAAGTTTATCGCCTGTGTTCATTTTTGTACTTTCAGATATCAGCCTTATTTTACAGTTTCCTGACCGCTTTCAGCCGTATCGGAACTGCGTTAAGTGCTGATGAAAACCTAACATTTCCTTCTTTTGCAGCTTCATACTAAAAGCTTTTAAATGTACAAAATATTTTATTACGATGAATTTATAAGAAATTAAATGTGCTTACAATCGAATTAGCTGAGCTATGTTTGCGGTGCTATTCTACAATTAAAATCAGATCGACACAACAAAATATGAAGATATTTGAAGATAGTTTTTCCAGTGAATTAGTTAGAAATAATGCTAAGAGGAAGAGTACAAGCAGAAACACCCACAGTGAGATGTCTGATGAAGCGCTGGAGACAACAGGCTCTTACTGCATTTTCTGCAAACCAGCACACCTCCAGCAGGTAAACAATTTCTTTTACCTTGCCGTGCTGTGTAATGGAAAAACAGCATGCCAGCTCGACTTGAGTGCTCCTGGCATGGTTCGGCATGACTACCCCCAAAACAAAAAAAAAATGCCCCAAGATGGTCTTGAACTCAAAGTCATCCCACACACACACCAAGGTGAAAATATATATATAGTCAAAAAATCTCTTTAAAGGGTCTGGTAGCCTTAACCTATTAGGTAAAACTTACCATTTTGGTCTCCTCTGGACCCATATGAAACTCCAGGATAATCTCAGTGGTGACAATGTCATCTTTCTGTGTCATCTACAAGAGGAATCAGATATTGAAAATCTTTGTTTTGTTTTTTATTGCATCTATCAATCAAACAGCAGTAAAAAAAAATATCACAATTTCTAAAAGGACATTTGCCCAGATTGCCCACCCCTAGAGCCAGGGTATCCTTTTCATTGGTGATGGCCTCTCCTGACAACTCTTCTGTCGTCTTCTCCTGAGATGGAGACACACCATCGGCAGTGAACCTCCAGAGTAATGAGAGGTTGGACAGTGCCAGAGAAACCTTAAGAGGGTTCCTGAATGTCACCTCCACTATGATTGGTTCTGCAATGACAGAGGCAGAAAGACGGCTGTATACTGGGCAGGTACAATTCTGTCCAATTTGATCAGATAGTGATGGGATGGATTATATTATTCTTTATACTATGGGAACAGAAAACTGTCTGATATACTGATATGTCAGAACACCTAAATACCTGGTATCTAGATGTAGACTAGTACTACTTAATAGTCTAGATATCAATTTAAATATAGTTCCACTGTGTCTGTTAAGGACTTCTTACCCTCCACCACAGCCAGTGGGTGGTGCAGATTGTCTGTCTGGTTGTTCAGGCAGCACTGAGTAGGCTGGAAGTTTCCTGGGATGACCCCCCGGTTGACAGCAGCCACAAGCTGCTCCTCTAGATTGCACCACATGGCTGCCAAATCCAGGTCATACTCTTGGTCCAGGGACACATGGGTGGCTGCCTGCTTTATACCTGCACACATCAGAAAATTAGAATCAAAAATTGATGATTAGTTGTTCAATATAATGACGGTGTTTCCTCTGTCACCTTTATACATTCACACCTCGCAACCCTGAGTTAAAAGTAAAACCTTTGCTCAAAGGCACCTCTGTAGTTAATATAATGCTCTATAGTGCATATTTTTGAAATTTTGATTTGTGGCTAGCATACAACTGCTTAAGGGGCCATTATACTCCATCAGAACTTTCTGAAATGAGCCGACATTCACACCCACTTCATGTTGAACTTCTCTCTCTAGCTCTTATTAAATTCCTGTCACTTGATGTGAACAACTGAGTGAAACACTATGAATGCCTTCTGTGAGAGAAAATGTGTGTTGTCATGCCCATATTTAAACAATATGACATTGCCTTCTCTATCATGCTCAACTTCTTATTCTGCCTTAGCCATTAGCCATTCAGAGCAACTATAAGCACTTTTGATTTCCAATGTGGTCGAACAACACACCAGCATAAACAAGCCCTTAACTGTGTGTCTGTGATGTGTGATGCATGAAAAACTTTGAGCATGTACCCAAAGCAAATGGTCAAGTGTGATAAGGACTAAACACATCTTTTTTTAGATTTTGTCAAGCTTGAGGAGATAACAGATTACTAGTCAGTGTGCTACCCTCTGCTAGACGGCGTTCATGTCCGAAGTAGACTCTTGTGGCTGAGCTGTGGATGCAGGGCAGAGGCAGCTGGGGGAGGCTGACTTCATTTCCCCCTGTCACACTCTGGAAAACACACAAACAACACGGTAAGTGCACAACTCACTAACACTGTAAGGGATAATCTATGAGGTGTATTCAGTAATTTTACAACACAGCTGTCAAGCAGTGCTTTACATGTCATTGAGCACTGCTGTATTTAAAACAACTATTTAACCAGAGTAGAGGTTAAGATGTCCCAATCAAGTCTTTCAAGATTTGATGAAAAATTATAATGTAATTTTTATGAAATGATGACTTGTGCCAACAATGACCCCTTGTATCGTCTCTGCTGCAAAATGTATAGTCTCTATCCAGACATGATTACAAACTGTAGTCACCTTGTAAACATAGAGATACTCTCTGAGAAAGGCCCCCTGCTGTGTGGCTGTTTGCCTGCTGTCATTGGTCAGGATCTGTCTGAAAGCTGTTACAGCGTTCTCTGGCTGGTGAAGTGTGAAGGACTGACGGCCGATTGTGAAATTGATATGGTCTTCTGCCAAAGACCAGCCCCTCCCCTTGTACACCTGCATGGCTTGGCAGTAACAGCGCAGTGCATGCCTCTTCTACATGGAGAGGTGAGGGACAGGAGAAAAAAGAGAATACATAAGTTGTGACATACATAAGGCAGCCAACAAGAAGCATAAAATGAGAAGTGGAGTACAAGACGAGTGTGAGGACAAGAAAAGTTTTATTATAACCTATATACCCATAGATCGGCGAAGTTAAAAGGCTCACCTGTCCTGCTTTGCTGAAACGATGACCAGCCAGGATCATATGGAAGGCAAACTTGCGCAGCATGGGATTACGCATATTAATGAAGCAGTGGGCGGCCTGTTCCAACAGTAGAGCACTGCGCAGGTCAGAGTCCTGGGCAAAAAAGTAAATTAAAGGTCCAAGCAAAATTAATCCACTGCATTTTTACTTCAGTGAATTAATCCATCCATATAAAAATGGAAAACAGTTTACGGAGACACTCAGGCCTGGTTCCACCGTACTCAGTTCATTATTCTCATCTGGAAGTTACATTTACCTTATCTGTCTTGCAATGCATGATGGTATTTATCTTTTGGGTGGTGACCATTGATTGTGCACAACTTTTTACATGGCTTGTTGGATAATTCTCACTAAACATTTGGACAACCCTAGAATACTACATAATGGACTACATAGTGAAAAAAAAACAATTTATTGGTAAAATTCCATCAGTAAACACAATTTATCCCAGTTTTATCTGTGTATATGAGATCTACTGTAGTATAGTGTTTCCACGTCCCCATTTTCATGAAGTGCAGTCAAGTGTGCAGTGCACACAGAGGTAGAACAGGACTGAAAATGATGTGGGTTTTCTCACCTCACTGGTCATCTTAATAAGGAGAGTTGCAGCCTCTGAGTATTTGCCTTGACTCTTGAGTATCTCAGCACTGAGTAAAGCGCAGCGCTCAGCTAGCACCATGTTCCTGTAGAGGGCAGAGAGAGGAGGTGCTGTCAGGAGAAAAAATGTGACATAATGGATCAAAGGGGAACATTCTTATCCGCTAATTACTCTGGCAGCCTATTTGACACAGTTGTCATAAAATATGTGTTTCAAGCCAATTCAACATTACGTACTTCCAATCATTCAAACTTTGTCATGCATGTTACAATTTTGTGTGTCCTCAAAATGCAACCTCATGGTGAGGAGGGGTTTGTGAGCTTCATGAGTATTGGGAGCAATGTTGTTTTAAGCTGGGCCCTGATGGGGACCCCGAGGTAAAATGGTGTCAGGTGAAGGGCCATACAGTAATACTGTACAAAATGCAGTTCATAAATGACTGATGTGATTGAGTCAGAAATATCAGACAGAGCCTTGTATGGAATAAGGACACCAGTGGCCATCTCTGAACCAGGTCTTTCAATAGTTTAAAAATTCTTCATTAAGTTATGAACCCAACCCCCAGAGAATAACTGTAACTGTATTTGACAATAAAATTGTCTGAATAGTGAGAGGGCCTTGGCTCACAGTGGGAGCAGCACTGAATACTCTGGTTACCACCAGACTACCTTTGTGAACGAGGAATAACACTGCTGTCAACAGAAACACAAAAAGCTTCAAAAATGTCCCTGGATAATAAACATATTAAGCAGTTAAAACCTTCATTAGGGTGCACAAAAACAATTCTCTTTTGTGTAAGTGTTACTTTTAATAAAAGCATCTGATGGTTCCAAGTGTTGCAATAGCACAATAGCCTGTTGCCTAAGAACAGACTTTAAAGGGGACATATTCTGCATATTTCAAGGTCTATATTTATATTCTGGGGCTTACTGGAATATATGTGCATTAGTTACAGTTCAAAAAACTCCTTATTTATCTTAAACTGACTCTTTACACAGACCTTCAGTATAGGTCATTTTAGCTCCTGTCTCCTATTTAAGGCCCCCCTCCCAATGAGCCTACTCTATTCTGGTTAGTTAGACTCTGGAAGCTGCATCTCAGCTATCTTTAGTTGGTTCCAGAGGCTATGTAAACAAGCTAGAGTAGTAGAATGTCACTTCTTTTTCTCATTTTTTTACTCAAAATAGAAACTTCTCAGATACATCCATACATCCGGGAGCCCGAATCCAATCCCAAACACATGGGTGGACAATGTGAACAACCAGTGGAACAATTTTAGCAACAACCTTAGCAACAAAGGCTATAGAACAGACAGCCATTCATGGGCATGCTTGAACAATCTGACGTCATCATGAAGAGGAAGTAGAGGTAACATTACAAACGAAACGTTCAGATCATGTTGAAACCCTGTCTTTTGACATGCAGGGAGCATTTCTACATACATTCACCTCAAGTTATGGAACTTTGACCATGTTTACCACCTGACATCCAACATCATAACAGTATAAAACAACAGAAAATCACGAAAAGGATTTGTCCCCTTCAAATCGACACAGAAGACAGAACAAGATTATGTAATTAGGTCATACTTGCAGACATCTCTGTATGTCTGTATTGCAGTATCCATGTAGTGTGCTGGATACGGTCTCGGAGCTCCAGCCTGCAGAAAGGCTGACACGGCAGCCATTTCCTACAGAAGATAGCAGGATGAAGAGATGGAACATGAGGATATATGGAATAATCAAGAAAAGAGGCACTGCTCAGTTCATTTGACTCGAGAGTTTTGCTATTACAGCCTTACTAGGTCTGGTATGACAAGTAGTTTATTGATTACTAATGATAGCAAATATATTACCAGGGGTGGAGGCAATTAAATACTCTTGTTACTATAAAAAAGTCATGCTTCATGTAATTGTGTTTTTTTTTGTTGTTTTTTTTAATCAGTAATTTTACCTTTACTGGAGGATTTTTTTGTTAAGTATTGTACTTTGCTACATTTCAAGTTCAGTAAGAACAAAAGTCACATCAAAAAGTGATGATAAACCATGTGGCAAAAAAAAAATAAAAAATCAGTGGCTGCACCAGATAAGAAGCTGCTGGTGAGGAGAGCAGGGCTTCATGTCTAGCAGGGTTCCACTCTGCACTTAGCTGACATTCTGTAAAAGATACATGTTCTAAATGTATAAGGTCAATGGTAAAGTATTAGGGGGTGCAGTCACATTATGGCCTTTTATCATCATATCATTATATAACATTTGTTTATTTTCAAATTGGATGTTCAGCACCGTCAAGAAAAATTACTATTGGTAAAAAGTAAAACTGGCTTTATTGTATAACTGTGAGTTAACACATGATCCTCATAAGGACAGATAAACAGATGTGTGAGTATGTGTGTTCTCACCAGTGCCCCTGCAGCATACAGCATTGCCTGGTCTGACAGAAAGTCTTTCTTGGCGGTGTGGTAACAGCTGTAGGCCAGCTCGTAGTGCTGGACCAGGAAGCACAGGTCGGCCATCTTCCTGATTTGCAGTTCAGGTGCTTCTGGGGGATAGCTGACATCATAGAAAAGAAAGTCAAATCAGCAATGTATATAGCATGCATGGGAGCCCTGCTGGAGTCCCTGTTGAAGTTCAAGGATAATAAACACAACTAAATGTAGAATCTGATCCACATGAGAGTGAGTATATGAAGTTCGATGAGGCTGTGGTGCCAGGGGCTTACAGAAGACCACATGTGCTCTTTGGCTCACTGATGCTCTTCTCTGGAACTTTCCCTCCACCAAACCACTTCTTGGTCGCAGTGAAAAGAGACCGACTCAGACCTTTTCTGGAGACCAGCTGTGGACAGAGGCAGATCATGTGTTGGGTGCTGGGAGAATGTTGGAGTGTCAGACTAAATAGCACCAGTCCAGTTTAGCTGACTGGGAAGAAGCTGGTGTTGCTGTCATAAGTCACTGATTACAGTCAGCTCCTCATGGTTACTGAACCTCAGACCAACATGGTGGCACTACTGTTTCCAATCCAACCCAACAATTAACTTATTCCTTTCCACTAAATTTCATTGAAATCTCTCAAGTCATTTTTTAAAGATATCCTACTAACATACAGACAAAGAAACAAACAAAAGTTACAGAAAATGTAAAAAGTGTTAAGTGTATGTAATGTGTAATTTACGGAAGTTTGATCTAATATTCAGTCAGTTGTGGTACATAATACAAGTAAGTTGTAGCTGGATCCAATATTCAAGAGGTCCTTATGCCATTTATGTACGCAAGATTTATTTTGTTGTTGTTCTATGTCTGTGGATCAATTTTGGTAATAACTGAAATGTTTCTGGAAAAACTGGAATTGAATTAATTGTTTAAGTTTGGAGAGAAGATAACTCCTCAGTTTTGATGACTCAGTCACAATGCCCATTCATCACATTCAAAGTCAGTTTAACCGTATTGAGAACCTTAATACCAAGCTTGACTGCTTTAGAAGTCTCTATATAATCAAGATAATTTGAAGCAGAAGATGATTTCCAGCACCTTCTGTGCTTGGACAATGAGTTCTTAACATGCTTTGTTATTTTTTCGTCCAGTAAAGAAACTTTTCTTCAGATTATGGAGCCGTTCATCATGTCATTCATACATCAGAAATGTATATTCTCTTAAAATACCATCGGTAACCTGCACTTCTGCAATAAATATTACACGTGATGTAATAATATGTCTGTATCTGCGTGCATATGCATTGTTGTACCTGGTCATTGAGTTGTCTGATGTTCTTCTCTATGTGTGGCAGCAGGCCTCTGAAGGTGAATTCTTGGATGAATTGTCTGATGTGGTCATGATCATTCAGTGTCAGACATGCCCCGTGGCTCCCTGCTACCCCCACCAAGCTCTCTGGATCCCTTGCACCTTTCTTCGGGTCAGTGTTGACAGCACTGAGGGAGTGCAGGCTCCCTGAGCTGCTCACTGAGTCCAGCTGGAGAGGATGGCTTTCCAGGCTGTTGAACACTCCATCTGATACGAAGCAGTGTCAAAACGAATGTTACACAAAGGTTACAAAGGTTAACCATAGTTCTATAGGCACAGATGGCACCCTCTACTAAACTCTATGGGTAACAGCTCTCTTTCAATCATAAACCCATGTTCGCCCACTGAAATTTGCATGTGCGTAGCCGGCCAATCAGGACGTGTCTACCAAATATGTGTGTCCCACACAGTATATGTGGTATATACAGTATATATCCAACAACCACTTCAGTGGATGGTGAAGGAGCTGCAGGGTGCATAGGTAGTAAGTGCCACCTGTGCTAATAGAACTAAGGTTACAACATTGTTATCTTCATTCTATCTCACACAAGCTATGCCCTCTACTGGACTCTATTGGTGCAGTAGGTGTCATGTCATCAGACCTAGCCTCACTGATCTCGACCCGCTATAGGTTAGTCACCGCAGCCCTCCTAATTCTATATAATCTATACCGCTTCAGCAGAGAAGTAGGAGGCCCAACCCCACCCCACCCAGTCAACATGTACATGCTACTGATGCTGGGTGGGCCAACCATGGGCCTAACCTCACAGGGATCAGAAAGACATCCAGCAGACACCCTGCACACCTCATTCCCCATGCAAGTGTATATGGTATGTATTGCTCTCGACCTGAGAGAGCTCCTTATGATCTTGGGAACAAAGGAGGGTTTCAGTCTGACAGTAGCACCACTGCAGTCACCACAAAGCAGCATGCAGTCGCCACAAAGCATCATGGAGCATGAGAAATCATGGAGCATGAGAAAAAGCAAGTGTATATGGTATGTATTGCTCTCCACCTGAGAGAGCTCCTGATGTTCTTGGGAACAAAGGAGGGTTTCAGTCTGACAGTAGCACCACTGCAGTCACCAAAAGGCAGCATGAAGTTGGGGTGACCTGACAGGGCACTTAGCTCACTTAATCTCTTCGCTGAGGTCAGTGCAAGGAGCAAAGCTGTCTTGAATGACAACACCTTCAGAGAGGAGCACTCCAGAGGCTCATAGGGATCCTTTGCCAAAGCCTCAAGCACCAACTGCAGTTCCCATTGAGAGGCAGAGGCACACATCACTGGGCATTGCCTCTTGACCCCCTGCAAGAAACGTTTCACAAAAGGGGTGGACGTCTGTCGCCAAACCCTTTGTGGCAGGAAGAGACAGTTGCTGCATATACTTATGGCATGAGACAGTCCCTTCTCCAGCAGATACTGCAAAAAGGAGAGAATAGATCCAACTGTACAAGTCAAGGGATCTAACCTCCTTTTCTCGCACCAGCATTTGACGACTTTGCTTTGTAACAGGCAATGATGGATCCCTCTCTCACTTCCTGTATGGTCTATACGACCTATACAGACACACACACCAACACATACACACCAACTATCACTCTCCCCTGTCCCCCCCAACCCACCCCCTCAGGGACGCATCTGTGAACCATGACGTCACTTGACCCAGTGGTGTTCCTGACAACAGATGTTGTGGGGACCCCCAGTATTGCAGGTCATCCTACACTGATGGGGGGATGGTCGACATGTGGCACTTGTGCCTTTTGGCATCCAAGCAAAGACTGGTGAACCACCTTTGCAGGCGCATGTGCAGTAGCTCGAGTCGAACCACTGGGTGAACCGTTGCCATGAGCCCCAGCACCTGCATGACAGTAAGTCCTGTCACTGTTGCTCCCTGCCGCAGTTTGTGAACTGCCTGCTGTAGGGCTATCCGTCTGTGTTCCAAAAGAAAAGCCCATAGCTTCGTTGAATCGAGTAAACTCCCAGATATTCCGCCTGCTGGCATGGCTGGGGGGTGCTCTTCTTCAAGTTGATCGCACACCCTAACTTGGTTAGGTGGAGGATCAACAGAGCTGTGTGGAACATGGCCCATTCTTTGGACTTGGCCATGACAATGAAGTCATTCAGATGAAAGAAGACCCTCATGCCTTGTCTGTGCAGCGGCTGGAGCGCCATATCCACACATCTGCTGAAGTCGATGATGTTGAAATCTGGCTCACTCTCGTCACATTGGGTTAGGGTTGGGGTCAAGTTGAAGCACCTAAAGTGGTCCAACCAGTGGGCAGGATCAGTGGGCAAACTTCGCCATTGCTGAAGGGAAAAGGATGGGAGAGGCAGCTGGATGCTCCCTTATATACTGTTTGGGATGCAAGTATTTGGTAGGCACATCCTCATTGGCCAGCTGCAAACATGCAAATTTCAGTGGGCAAATATGTGCGTATGATTGGAGGAGAGCTGTTACCCATGGAGTCCAGTAGAGGGCTGAGCCTGTGTCAGATAGAACTAAGCTCACACAAAACATAGTGACCTTTGTTCTTAACTTACATAATTAGAGCTTTGATTTGTCACAACAACTAAACAACCCTGTGCAGATGAATCAGATGATTTAACATAAAACATTCACTCAGTGTTGTCAAGGGTTTCCTGGTGAGATTACCCTATTATCATATGTTGACAAGGAGCACGCAGTTTTGGAGCCATCGGGTCAGACACGAGATGGACCTATCTTTACCTGACCAATCAGGTTAAATCAAAAAGTATTTAGTATTTCATTGCTGAAACCAACATGATTCAGCTAAAAGCCTTGTCGAGGTGTTGGTGTTGTTAGCACTGATTTCAGCCAAGAAATATTTAAGGCTTTTTAACTATACTCAAGTCACAGAGTGCCCCTGATTCTTCTTTATTGCTTGTATTTGTTGTGTGTGAATAGAGCATAAAAGCCTGCCTAAAAAACTTCCTAAAAATTCAGTTAGTTCAGATATGGAAGCAAATCATTGCCATAATAATTTAAATTATATTAGCAACTGAAAACCAAATTTCTGAATCACTACTGAGTGTTGAAATTTAAATACCATTGAATTTATTGCACTGAAATATTAGCAACTGAAAACCAAATTTCTGAATTGATGTGTTCTGAATTTCACTTCTTCTTCTCACTTTTTTTAAATCATTAAATAGTTAAAGTTGTGCAATTTGAAAAACTTTATGTCTATAATATATTTATTTTAGGGTTCTCAAATTCAGATAGAAAACTCACATGCCTAATATTCAGTGGCTATACTCAAATTTTTCTATTGCAGGAAGTTCAATTCAGATCTAAAAATCCAGGTCAAGTCAAAAAGTCAAATATGTTGCTCAAATATGCTTTGTCAAATTCAGATACTAAATGTCATAAAATTCAGATCTGAAAAGAGGGGACACCACGGAAAAGCAATCAAGTCTGAATTTTATCCATCCCACCTCTGGCCTATATGGTTACCAAAATTCATTCATGTGATCAGGTCAGGTCAGGAAAGCAGATGACTCAGTAGTGCCACTGCAATTCATGTAAACAACCGTCAGTCAGATTACTTGACACTGGTAGAACAAACACTTGTAACAATGCAAGTGTTCAGATGAAGGCGCTACGGAAGAGACATCACAAGCGCTGTCAGAGGGGTTGGAAGCGAGGCAAATGCGAGGAGTTTAAGCTAGGCAAAGAGGTAGCCCCGACAGACCTGCTATCCCAACCGTCCTGCTTGTCAACTCCGTCTTCACAGGGCTCACGTGTGGTCTCACCCTGCGAGCAAGTCCTTGCATCTCCGAAAACATTGGAGCAAATTTCCAAATAGGCATTATTTGGATGAGCCAGCCATGTATTAGAAATCTCAAGACCACACAAGTCAGTCCCCAAAGTATCCTCAATAAAATGAGCACTGCAAGAACACTTCTCGTCTAAGAATAAAGTCTATTATCAGTGCACAGGAACAGTAAATGTTACTGTAAATTTAATAATTATAAACTACTATAAATAAAAAAACAAAAAAAGATGTATGTACATATTGAACTTGTATTAATGCTGCCTAAATAAAAACAAATATTGGCACATACCAGACAACATATACGCCAATACCGATATATCTGTGATAGGCCAATATCAGCTGATCAATATATCAGTTGTCTCGTAGTCTCATCTGAAAGAGACAGTTGATAATGACCTGAGAACAAGAAGAAGCTGAGAACAAAAACTTGAAGACAAGGGCCTATATTCAAAGATATATCCGGAGGTGGTTACTCAAGTTAACCGGCCTGAAGGAAGAGAACGGTGAGGACATCCAACAGATGGTTACCAACATCTTGGGAAAGGAGGCTCCAAAAATCTGTGACAAGCTGAAACCTGTTAACAATGTCACTCACTGCCTGGGACAGACGAGGAGTGACGGCTCACAATGCTCCATCATTGTGCTTTTTTCTATGCACCACTACCGTGGTGGTCCTATTTATCAGATCTATTTCAGTTTGTACATGTTAATGATGAATCCTCTATGAAAGCAAAAGTTAGACACGGAGTTCCACAAGGTATAATAGTATTCTTGGACCAATACTATTCACTTCGTATATGCTACCGTTAGGTAATATTATTCAGAAACACTCCATAAATTTTCATTGCTATGCAGATGACACCCAAATATATTTATCATTGAAGCCTGATGAAACCAATCAGCTAACTAGACTCTAAGCATGCCTTAAGGACATAAAGACCTGGACGACCTGCAATTTTCTGCTACTAAACTCAGACAAAACTGAAGTTATAGTGCTTGTCCCTACACACCTTAGAAACACATTATCTAATGATTTAGCTAATCTAGATGGCATTACCCTGGCCTCCAGCACCACTGTAAGGAATCTGGGAGTTATTTTTGACCAGGATATGTCCTTTAACTCCCACATAAATCAAATTTCAAGGACTGCCTTTTTTCACTTACGTATTATTGCAAAAGTAAGGCACATCCTGTCTCAACAAGATGCGGAAAAAATAGTCCATGCATTTGTTACTTCTAGGCTGGATTGTTGCAACTCATTGTTATCAGGCTGCCCTAACAAGTCTCTAAAGACTCTCCAGCTGGTCCTGAATGCAGCTGCACGTGTACTGACTAAAACTAGAAAAAGAGATCACATTTCCCCCATCTTAGCTTTGCTGCATTGGCTCCCAGTAAAATCAAGAATTGAATTTAAAATCCTTCTCCTCACATACAAAGCCCTTAACGGTTAGGCACCATTATATCTTAAAGAGCTCATAGTACCCTATTTCCACACTAGAGCACTACGCACCCAAAATGCAGGCTTACTGGTGGTTATCTATCTGCTATCTGGCTCCTCTCTTGTGGAACCGTCTTCCAGATTCAGTCCGGGGAGCAGACACCCTCTCTTCGTTTAAGAGTAGGCTTAAAACTTTCCTTTTTGATAATGATTATAGTTAGGGCTGACCAAGCTCGCCTTGGACCAGCCCTTAGTTATGCTGCTATAGGGCTAGACTGCCAGGGGACTTTCATTGATGCACTGAGCTCCTCTCTCCTCTTCCTCCTCCTCTCCATCTGTATGCATTCTTTTATCATTAATGCATATTACTAACTTGACTGACTTCTTCCCCGAAGTTCTTTGTGCTTTCTCATCCGCAGGAAACCCCTTGGGCCATACTGACATGTTGACATCCTTCTCCTGTCCTTCTGTAAATTAAAGAGTATGGTCTAGACCTGCTCCATGTGAGAAGTGCCCTGAGATGACTTTTGTTGTGATTTGGCGCTATATAAATAAAATTGAATTGAATTGAATTAAAAGAGACAAACAACTATTCCCGCTGTTTAATTTTCATGTATCAGTTTATCCAGTTTATCTATTTGCCTGTACTATTTTATTTCTATCTATATAACGCAAGCTACAGAAAAGCATTTTCCTACCACTATTTATGTCAATAGATTGAAATGCTGTTTACTGCATCTTTAATGATGACAACTACACCAGCTTTCACTGTCATATACCTGTCTCAGTGTGCATGTTTATTCCTAGTGTTTTTCCATCTAGTGGTCTCTCTAATATTACCAGTTCTAGCCAGTTGTTCTATTATGTGATGATCAGACACTACCAAAGGAGAGTAAGGCCGTATTCAGACTAAATCAGGTGTTGCTGCGAAAAATCCAGTCCTCCATTCATTAGAATGGGGGTAGTGCGTTTTAGCTGCGGGCATTTCAGCCGCAGCGGCACCACACCGGACTGCAGCCAGAAAGTTGAGCCAGAGTCAACTTTTGGAGAAATGCAACTGAATGTTACTGTGGCTGAAGCGGTAGTAGCAAGAAAGCCAGTGAATAAGATCAATAAAACGTTATTTTCTGATTGTTTCACAGTGGTTACATTCTAGAGCACAAACGCCCACACCCCCATACCCCCACACACCTCCGCGTAACCCTGCAGCAGTGCACTGCAATGCCTGATCTGGTCTGAATACAGCCTAACACTGAAAAGGTAATGTGTCACAGCCTTAAACTTTGCTGTGAGAACATTGAGAGCTACTACAAACTGGAGTCAAATTCCTTGTATGCCTAGACATACTAGGTGAATAAAGCCAATTCTGATTCTTTGTACTTTTTGTAATCAGTAATCACCAGAAAGAATGTATTCCTCAGAATAGATTAGCTAGGGAGAGAGGAGCATGCTGCAAGATTGCACCAGACCACAAAAGTGAGATTCTGATAACAGAGCAGTGCCCAGCTGCAATAACTGACTACAACTCAGATGAAAATAAGTCCAGACTTAGAATTTCCAAAGATATTACAAACATTAACGCGGGACCAATACCAGACAGAACACCACAGAGCCACTTGAATACAGCTTTTTAATATTCTTTTTAATTTTTCTGAATCTAAATCTGAACTTAAATATAAATATATACTAGAAATTAAGTTTTTGAAATTGCTCCACTTGAAAGTGACTTGAGACCTTAACCACATAAATTCAGAGAGCTGTTAAATAATAATAAATAATAATAAATTAAGTGGTACTTAAATTTCAACATGAAGTATTCAGTAGTGATTACATTTCAAAATTTGGCATTCAGTTTCTGATTATTATGGCAATAATTCCATATTCAGGAAGATAGCTATTGGCTGTCTAGGAAGAAGAGGAAACAAAAGTTAGTATATAAGGGAGCTTTTGAATTGACTGACCTTTTTTTGTTAAGTGGTGGCAGTCCAGTTCAGCTGCACTGACATCGTTCTCAACAACAGAACTTTTAAGAGTTGGAGCCAGATCATCAAGCATATCCTGCAATAGGGGTAACCATGTTAACACAAGGCACATTCATGAGTAATAACATTATAGACTATATTATACATTATAGACTAATGATACTTGCGCCTTGGCCTCCTTTGTAACTATTGTGTACGCATGGTACAGGGCTTGAAAGAGATGTACGCCACTTTACAGGAAAAAGTTGGAATTTATATATATATATATGTGTGTGTGTGTGTGTGTGTGTGTGTGTGTGTGTGTGTGTGTGTGTGTGTGTGTGTTCTGATGCGGCGCTAGAGCAAATCAATAGGACAGACATTTGATTTTCGTGAGGGGGCACACAATGCATTGTATATTTGTTTATCCTGTTATCAAACAAGTTGAACACAGCTTTGGACAGAGGGTACACAGACCCCCGGTCCTCCCGCTGGTTAAAAGTGAACAAATTTAGTCTTTGGAAATGGAGATGATGAACGTGTTTATTTGCATATAGAGCAGGGAAGTTAGATCCGATCACAAGTGGTCAGTCAAGACGCATGTGGAGATACATGTTAATAACAGGTGTGAAAAGACGTATTTAAAGCTGTCCACTTGTGATTGGATCACCCAAGGCGCATGTTAATACCAGGTGTAAACGGTGTGTTTTGTTTTGCTTTGCATTTTTTTTCCAAAGTTGAAGTTTATTGTTGGAACAGCTGATGGCGCTGGACCGTGGTCAGTTACTGCATGTGGAGGAAGCTACAATGCTTACCTGGTTATGCAGGTTATTTCTGTGCAGGTACTGACTCCAGGGGTCTGGAATCTGCTCATCTTCTTCAGCTGAGAAGGTACGAGAGTTCATTTTCAACAGATAGCAGCCCTGAGGACCATACCTTTGTTTCATATCCTCATACACAGTATCTGCCCTGGAGAAGAAGGAGGAAAACTGATCAAACACGAAGCAGTTCATTCAAAGACTCTGCTAAACCTCTTACTTAAACACAACAGCATGACCAATTGTTTTCCAAATTCATTCACAGTTTTTTAAAAAAACATGTTCACTCTGCAGTGGTTATATATTATTGGAACATCTTCAACACTGATGATTTTCTCTAATCATTGATGTAAATAAAGATGCAGCCAACAAGGATACAAATCCAAAAAACTAGTCATCTAGTCATTCAAAGCTCTTCATCAGGCTAAACTATACAATATGGGATATTTCAGTATTGTCACCCCTTTGTACCCACAATGATGCTAAGAAAATAATTCTCATGTTACTAAACTTTAGATGGTGTAATGGTATCTTGAACAGTTGCCTACTACAGAACAAACTGGCAGAAATGCAGAAATCTACATACAGTGCTTCCCATACATTCATTTGTGGCGGCTTGCCACAAACTGATTTTCAATTCTTAGAACTGCACACCTCGCTCTCGCGCTCGCTCCCTCTCTCTCTCTCTGAAAGACTCCCAAACAGCAGGGGCAGTCCAGGGAGTGGCCTGAGGTGGCACAGGCCAACCCTGGAATCTGATTGTTCACCCCAGGTGCCACCCCATTATCCTAAACTACAATTCATTTATAGGTGCAATTCAGTCTTAAACCTGAGAGGCAGTAATGTGCCAGAGTAATGTCTAGCCTGTCAAAAACCTAAAGAATAACACAAACAAGATCTTGTTTTGATTTGAAGTGGAGCAGTCAACCACACTTTCAGAAGTCTCCAGGGTTTCCAGGCTACATGTGTTACACTGGTCTTGTCTCGCTACTTGTCGCTCTGAAAGATATGAGTAGAATTTTTGATACACATTCTGTGCCAATGGTTAAAAAAGTTTTAGCTGTAGTAAGCTAAAAAGGTTCCCCCATCTTTTTTGATTTTCATGATAATGTGGTGCAGGTTCCTCATCATCTCAGCTTGCTAGTAAACCTGTTGTCATAGTTTGGTTATTGTCAATGATGCTAACACTAGCTATGTCCATCCCTCTTGTGTACTTTGTAGGCTTGAGTAAGTCTTGCATGTTGCATTCATTCATGCATACAAAATTGAATGTATTGTGCAAGATATATGCGTCATGCTACTATTACAGCATGAAAATAAATCAGAACATTCAGGATTTCTTCAACAAAAGAAAGAAATCCAAAACAGTAAAGTCGGACAGAGCAGCCAGCAGTCAGTGCTAGTCAATCAGAGGTTGAAAGCCAGCTTGAGACTGGAGGGATGTACAGCACGTGAAATGTGAGGACGGGTGTATCTTTTTTTGTCAAGTAAGCTAGTGTGAGTTCAGGTCTCTCTGTTGGTAAGATTACTAGAGTGTCTGTTCTTCTAACCAACTACAATGTGGCACATTTTAAGTTTTGCAAAATTTTGTCAAATAAATAATTTGCCCACACAGGCATATTTATTTTAATTTTCTTTGCACTTTATACTTTTTTTGTATGTATCCTACCTTTGGAGGTACAATTTCTTTAAGGAATGAAGTATAGAAGCTTTATATTACATTTGTATGGTGCCCCTTTGTTGAGTTGTGATTGGTAGGTCTATTTAACCTTTAAACTTTAAACACAGGAATGTAAGACACTGCAATGTTAATAATTAAAATAGGTATGAGTAGTGGAGACAAAAATGGTAAATTAATGCTATTCAGATGTGGGTGAGTGTGTGTTCGTGCTCGTACTTCCCCCCACCCCTGTATAAGTCAGTGCCCCCACTTTGGCCACCCCCCCCAGTCAGCTAGCAACACAAATAGAATCTGATTCTGTGGGAAACACCGTAAACATCTACATATTAAAGCTTCAGCCAATACCTCTGTTCATCCCCGTCACTCATGTCATGCAGTAAGACGTAGTACTTGAGTGTGTTAGGGATAAACCACTTCGGGTTAGTGTATTCTCCACTGTGCTGAATCCGGTGCTGCTCCTGGGAAAGCTTGAGGAACTGCTCCACAGGGACTGCCTCAGTGGAGGACACCACCAGCAGGCCTGTCAGGACCAGGATGTCAAGGAAACAACTATAAACCATGTAGACTCATGAGAGGAGAGCAGATGCTCTAAATCAGGAGGGTCTATGTAACTGGAAGACTAATAATAATAACTAATAATGGTATGTCCTAAATTAACAGGAAATACATAACATTATGTAAGTATAGTTGTTATTTGCCTTTAAATCTACATGTAGACATTAAGCCATCATGTTGTAAAATGACAGTATTTGTAGCAGAAACAGCTTTTCATGTACAGTAAAACTTCATGGTAGGGCTGAACAAATTAAAAGATAATTTCTGTCTTATAATCTAATTTTTCTGACAAATCAAATAATCAAAAAATTTTGATTATTTTTGATAACATAAACTCTAGATCTGTATTTGTGGCCATCATAAGGCCCCTTTACACAGACAAAAGTTGGGAATTGTGAGATAAACATGGTAAAATCTTTGGTGATCAATCCAAATTGGTAGTCCTTGATTGCACTGTCACACACGTGCACCAACGACCTAGGTGGAGCTTTGACAACCAAAGACAGCCTGAGGCAAAATCCTGATAGTGTCAGAAATTTTATTCCAAACTCTCAGAATGTGACTGCTGCTGCAACTGACATCTACAAACCAACCAATCAGAATACCACATGAAATGACATTGAATACACTGACCAGCGTGGCATTTTGTAAGTGAAGTTTTTTGAATAAACTTTTGGGGAAAACCCACTCTCCTTAAAAGACAGGTTCACAATTTTTAAGTGTGTATTAAAACAACAGTCAGGTGCCCATATGAACACTGAAAGAGGTTTTCCTCGCTGTAATCATTCCTCGTCTTCACACTGGCTATTAAAGGACCCCCCTCAAATGCACCTACTGAGCTAGGACACTGCTTCACCTAACTGGATTTTGTTTTTTTGTTTTTTTACAAAAATGACCATGTTGACTTGTCATCAACAGTGTCAGCCAGATTTACGTCAGAAGGATACAGGCGAGGTAGTGATTGAGGAACTCATGGTCGGAAGCAGGCATTGACTGCAGGAAGTTCTCCCTGTAGGCTTCAAACCAGGGTGTGGTTGCTAGAAACACAAAGACAAAATGAGAGAGGATTTCATTCAACAGTCAGCATCTCTCACATTTTTTTTAAATTTGGTTTATGATTTTATGTTAAAACACAGGAGAATGACACATGCCAGTTACTGTGAAGTGACTTTGACACTGTGATAAAATGCTTGGCTAAGTAGGTTGTAGCATTTTTGTCTTAAAGCCACTGTATGTAACTGCTCCTTAAAAGTTATTTTAAGGTACAAGTTTTTGCTTGTTGAGTGATAAAACAATCCCACTGAATATTGGTGCAGTCTATGTGTTGCATTCAACCCATTTATCTTATTGTCCAAGAGTGAGATCTGAGGGAGATTTACCAGCCTGCATTGCTATCTGGCACGGTGTCATTCTCAATACAAGCACAAGATTGGGCAAAAGTACAAACTTACCTAATCCTACACATATTGGCTATAATTTAAAAAGGACACAATTCATCATCTCAAATGTTAATATCATATGTGAAAAGCAACATTAGAAAAGTGGCTGTTTATAAGCATTTTCCAAAAATACTGAGGTTTCTACTTGCATGGTCCAACCAGGCTCCTACCACAAGAAGTACTGTTTACATACTCAAGCTGTAATAAACATGGGTTGGACAAAATCTCAAAGCCTCAGTTGAGGCGCATACTATGGACTAAAATTTCTCTGGTTTGAGACCTGCCAGAGACCTTTGGTGCATGTCGTTCCCCATCTGTCTCTCTTTGCCTTCATTTCCTGTTATCTCTCTACAATCATCTGATGGAAGCATAAAATGCTTTTTTATTTCCATACTTATTCTACTATATAACCACAACTGCAATAATAGCATTATTATACGCATTTTGAAAAACGTCCCTGAGTTTACTTTCATTTTTAGTTTACAACAGGAGTGTGCCAACTGGCATCGGTGTGTTTGCCTCCCATTCCCATTCAGTGAGAGAAATCCTTTGATCCTTGACCACAGTATAGCTGTCATCTTTGATAAGGGCCAACCTCTTCAACAAGCTGTTTCATCATCATTTGTTGTTTCTTTCACTTTCTGCTCCACACTGGGACTGTTACAGCTCAGCTGCCACTCAGACAATATTGCACAATAGTGCAAGTAGTAGTGCAGTAGAACTGCTGCAATCAGGGATCAAGCACTCATTGCATTTTGGGTGAACTCTAAAACTCTGTGTCACAAAAAGCACAGTGTCTGTCGTGTCAAGTTGAAACTAGACCCAGAATTCAGATCTCTCCTGCATCAGAGACGTTTGGATGTGATCTCAAAGGCAGCATTTCCTGGGAACTAAAAAGTACAGAAGGCTCATTGGTAAGTGATGGATAGGGGACACATAGGAAGACAAGGTCCAGGTCCAAAATAGACAGTTATTATTCATGCTTCTGGCAATCTCAATTTACACACAGAGGGATCCACCACCTTTAAGGAAAAAGCAGACACACCTACTAGACAGTGCAGAAACTGGAAACTAGAGGGAAAGCAACAGAGATGAGAGGACTACAGCTATCCACAAATCAACCAGAGGACAGTGATACCTGTGTAGGGCTTGGAGGTGCTGACTTCCAACAGTGTTTTTCTCCAGGCACTGTACCAGGGGGTGCTAGCTTTAAGAGAGTGATCTGATAGGTGGAAACAGAGAGCCGGGGCTGATGTTAGCAATATCCCACTTCCTTCAAGGGCATTTACAGATGAATAAGGGGAAATCAGGGAGGAGAAGGATTAGAGGTCTGTTACAGACAGCCTACAATCAATTCATCGAATGTCACTGGGGCTTTCATTATATCTATTATATATCTATAATATATTACTATTACAGAGTAAATGCTAAAAAGTTTGATTGACTGCAAAATACCAATTAGTAATTCTATGAAAAAAATGAATTCTTCAGAAGTATTTAGATTGCACTTCTATCCAACTCTATTTCCCACATTATTATTATATTATTTATCTGGCATTATTATTATGATATTTACATATTTTGTAAGATTTCTATGTGTTTATACTTAAAATGAACAAATGATTTAGTGCATAGGCAGAGATGCACCGACAGGTTGATTTGGAACTGATTGATTTGGAGGTCAAACAGAAAGTGAACACTCTTGACATCACTATTAATCCCTCATAGCGCACAAAAACTGTGTGCACATACAGTTATGTTCATAATAATAGCAGTGTGTTTAAAAAGGTGAGTAAACCTCCTAATGCTTCAAATAAATTGTACTTTAATGAACACAAATGCATTGGGGACACTGCACATTCTATTTCAAAGCAAGAAAATTGGAAAAAGTAATTGAATTTGATAATATTTTACAGAAAGTCAATGTTCAAAAAAATAGCAGTGTTGACATCTTTTTTTACAAACTCACAAATATGCTGTATAAACTAAGAAATGCTTGAAGATTCAACTTTCCTGAGAATCATAAACTAATATTTAGTTGCATAACCATGGTTTCTGATGGTTTCTGCTTCACATCTGTGGTACATGGAGTCGACCAACTTCTGGCACTGGTCAACAGGTATTGCACCCCAGGACAATTGTACTACGTTCCACAATTCCTCTGCATTTCTTGGTTTTGCCTCATGAACAGCATTTTTTATGTCAGCCCACAAGTTTTCTATGGGATTAAGGTCCGGGGATTGTGCTGGCCACTCCATTACTTGAATTCTGTTTGTCTGGAACCATGATTTTGCTCGCTGGTGTGTTTGGGCTCATTGTCTTGTTGAAACACCCATTTCCTCTTCAGCATGCGGCAACATGACTTCTTCCAGTATTCTGATGTACTCAAACTGATCCATGATCCCTGGTATGGGATAAATAGGACCAACACCATAGTACGAGAAACATCCTCATATCATGATGCTTGCACCACCATGCTTCACTGTCCTCACTGTGTACTGTGGCTTGAATTCAGTGTTTGCAGGACGTCTGCAAAACTGTCTGTGGCCCTTAGACCCAGAAAGAACAATCTTACTCTCATCAGTCCACAAAATATTTCGCCATTTCTTTTTAGGCCAGTCAATGTGTTCTTTGGCAAATTGTAACCACTTCAGCACATGTATTTTTTTTTTTAACAATGGGACTTTGCGGGGGCTTCTTGCTGGTAGCTTGGCTTCACATAGACGTCGTCTGATTGTTATAGTACTCACAGGCAATCTTAGATCTTCTTTGATCCCCCTGGAGCTGATCATTGGCTGAGCCTTTGCCATTTTGGTTATTCTCCGATCCATTCGAATAGTCGTTTTTCTTTTTCTTCCTCGCCTTTCTGGTTTTGGCTGCCATTTTAAAGAGTTTGATATCATTTTACCTATCTTTATAGGTTTTCCCCTCTTTTATTAATTTCTTAATCAAATAACGCTCTTCTTCTGAACAGTGTCTTGAACAACCCATTTTACTCTGTTTTTCAAGGACAAATGCACAGCCAGCATATGCAGTGTCAGTTGCCTTGATCCTTAAATAAGGGCCACCTGTTTAACACAATTTTTTTTCAAATAATAAATGACCTCACTAATTGAACTCAGCACTGCTATTTTTTTGAACACGTCCCTTTCAGTAATTAGTAATTCAGTTTCACAGAATCAGCAGCATGCATGTCATGCCTGTTGGGTCTGTTGGTTTTCTATACCTTTACTAAACCTTCTAGAAACTTACTTGCAGTGTAGAAGTTGAAATTCTAACAATGACAGTGATTTATCTTGCTAGTGATGTGGGACTGCTATTATTTTGAACACAACTATAAATACAACAAGTACAGTAGGTTAAAGTTAAAGCAGGAAGTGGGTCTGTAAACTGTTTGGGGAATAATTTTACTGTTCATCTTTGTTTTCTCTTCCAAATAAGCTTGACTAACCTGGGGCTTTGTTTCCAACCTTGCCTGACTCTTCATGTTTCTTTTTTCATTTTTTTTTTTCTTCAGTAAACTTTGATGAAAATTAAAGCTGCAAGCAGCGATGATCAGGCCCTCGCACCCTTGCGTACGTCGCCGCGTGGCGCAATCAAAGGGCTTCTGTCACTCGCATGTAGATGTGTTCAGACCCGGGCTGTTTTCAGACAGTGCAAGAAGGAGATAAACATCACTTCCTTTGTCCACTATTTTACCTGCTGCTTGGGCTGCTTCCTTGAAATTTCATAGGGGGTGCTATGGAGCCGGTTTGCATTACTGATTGAATATAGTCATGTAGACGTGTTCAGGCTGGAACTCTTATCAAACATGGAAAGTTTGGGGCAGACTGGAGCATTTACACTTAAGTTATAGCAATTTCCTCTGGAATGGCGAAACATCAAAACTCAACGCCATGCCACAGCCACACGCTTCAACGATAACTAAATCTTTTAATAAGTTTTGATCACAAACTAGTCCAGATAACACACTGATTTTGAAGTTGTTATGATGGAGGAGTTCGTTAAAAAAAGACATGCGAAATCGCCAAAATTGACAACTAAATTCAAAATGGCCAACTTCCTGTTGGGTTTCAGCTATGGGTCCAAGAGACTTTTTTGTGCGTCCTGGCATGATACATGTGTATACCTATTTTCATACATGTAGGTTTAACGTGGCGCGGGGGCTGCTTCGTTGAAATATTGTAGGGGGTGCTGTAGAGCCATTCTGCCACACTCATTCCAGCCACCGATACGATACTACAGACGTTAAGACCTGTAATGTCTGTGCAATGTGTTGTGACTTTTCAAGCATGTCTAGCCCCTTAAAAACAGCTTCGTACTTTGTGGCGAACAATGTGTTGCCATGGCAACGGCTTTTGATGAAAACTCAGAAGCTTCAGGAGTTATCTGTGTTATTATGTGTTTCTGACCAACCTGATAGGAGTAGTTAGCAAAAGAGTAGCGCTTAAAACTGTATGTATGAGCACATTTTTCAGTGTGCTCCTAAATTATATGTGGGCTCCTAATTTTAAGTAACTGGAGTGTGGCGTAGTCCAAGGGCTTCTGTCACAGGCATGTAGATGATTTCAGACCTGGGCTGACAGGTCTGACTTTACCCATACCCCCCTCCCATTCTCTCTCTCTCCCTCTCAACTGGAGAGAAGGATTTCAGAGTACTCTTCTTGTGAAATATCCTCATAAATCCCATGACTTTGGCCAAATCTAACCTGAGGGTGCCAGAGTGTGTCCCCTGCTGTTCTTGCACCATTCGTTGACCTGTTGTCACTAGCCGTGTTTCCATTAGATTCGCAAGATAATTTTAAGTGAACTTTTGAGATGGCGCAAAAAGGAAAATGCCAATTAGGTGCATTTCCATCAACTGGTTTAAAGCGAATAAACTAGGCTACGCAACACATAGTTTCATCAATAGATGGCATCAGTAGTATAGGCTTAAATAAACTGCCAGTAAACAGAGTAGAAGAAAGTTGCCAACTGGAAACAAAACAAATAGCTATATTGCCTTGGCAACAGAAAAATGAAGAGAGATCTTCAGGAATTTGTTTCAATTGGGAAAGTTGTCATTGTTCTTTCATGTCAGCTAGTATTGGCCATGCTTCACGCTATCTGGAGAGGCTGGAAGACACCGAGAGCAGAAACAGCTGATCAGTCATGCGAGTTAAACGTTCCCTACGTCATTATTTATTCGACAAATGCATTTCCATTACCCCTTTTGCGCATAAACTCGTCTTTGACATTTCAAAAATCCACCTCAAGCGTGCTTTTGCAAAATTGACAAAGTTTTTTTGAATTTTGGCGTTTCCATTAAGCTTTTTTACTGCAATACTTCAAAATGCACATAAAAATAGTTGATGTGAATGTTTGAATGCTGCTGCTAGACCATGTTGTATTTATTTTATTTTATTTATGTGAACTGGGTAGGCTGTGAAACTGAATTGCCCTCTGGGATAAATAAAGTTGTCTGAATCTGAAATATAGAAATACACACTTAAGTACAGATGTGGATTCATCCACTGCTGAAAATAGTCCCCAACAAATGCACTTCCTCCTGTTTGAGTAACCAGGGGCCTCATTTAAAAACAATGCATAGGATCCATACCAAAAGTGCACATACGCACAAAAGCCGAAAATGGTGTGCGCCAAAAAATATGATTTATAAAACTGTGCGCATGAATTTTTCCCTTTGGAAATAACAATCCAGGGACAAACTTCATATCCCACCCCTTCCACCTCTACAGTTACCCATAAATGGTCAATGCAAAAGCCTTCATGAATATTGAGGTACACATTGTTTCTGTGGAGAACGGCAGCAGTATTAAAAACAGAAGAAAGTGTGAGAGGCTGACAGCTGCAGCAGCTCTCAATGCAGTCGATGCAACAAATGAAACAATTCCTGATATTAAACAAAGTGGTCAGACATGAAGATAGATGCCAAGAAGCATATTGCTGCACACTGTAGGGTATGGACTAGTGGAGGCATGGGGACACTAAAGCTTACTTGGTGTTTGTTAAGCATCTGCTGTATACAGACACATAGCCTGCATGACTGATGAGACCACAGACTCAATATCTAAAATACAATAAACACTGCATTCATTTATATTTCCTCCATATTCAGCATACAGGTGTTTCTCTAATTTACACAGTCCCTACATGAGAGCAGGTGGTGAAGATGCTGGGTGAGGTGACCAAAGAAGGCTGAGTGTGTGTGGCAGCCACCACGGTGTCTCCAATACACTCTGTGCACCTGACAGCACAGTCGTGTTCACTGCAGCGATTTTACAAACAAAAATGTATGTGAATATATGAAAATTAAAATCGTACTTGGTGATATGTGCACAGTGCTAAAAGATATGATCAAAAATCTATTAGCGCTCTGTTCTGCAATTCTTTAAAGTTATTTGATATAATCTTGGATTTCTACAACAGATGATGAAAATTTCATCAGTTGGTTAATGTGGTTGAGGGGAAAAGGAATCAGTATATTCATGCTTAATATCAAGGAAAGGCAAGTCAGACTTTCCAGAATCCTGCTGCCTGCCACATCCTGACATCATCCTGGCATTTCAGCAGCACTGAAATTGAAAAATGCTTATGGAATAGTTATGGTTCACTACCACAAACACATGTACCACTGCTGAATGTTTACAATAAAGTGGATCTATAATTAATGTTTGATATTAAGTGAAAATAAATGTGCGAGAGGAATCATTATACAATCTGGCTTCAATTCACCACCTCACTATCTGCGTCGCCAATTTCTCCTGTCTCTAAAATGTTTGTATGCCTAGGTAAGAGTTTCCGTATGGGTGCGCACAATCTCCCATCAAGTTTATTTTTATAAATCCTAAGTTTTTCATGGAAAGTGACGTACAGATCATTCATGCCCTGTTTTGTGCATACATAACGGTTATAAATGAGGCCCCTGCTGTTTCATAGTCAAAACTCAACTCAAAGTGTTTAGAATAACTTGGTGAAATGACATGGAAAATATTTCATCCCTGTGGGAAACACATTGCAGACTTTTTAATATCATTTCAGGTCTTAATTTTAAAACCATTTCTTATCTAAGGACCATTCAAAATTGTTCATTTTAATCTGTTCTGTACTGCAAATCCACTTACATGAAATTGTAGTGCTGTGCTGTTTTTGTTTATAATGAACAGTAACAATGAAAACAATTGAAGCAGAATGTAGCAGTCAGTGGAGGGCTGATCCCAGCGCTCATATGCTGAGTGAGACTAGAGCAGACCCATTACATAAAGTACTTAACTTGTAAAAATAAATACTGTCAAAAAGCAGATGCTGACATGTCCTCTTAACCATTTGTTAATGCACACCACTGTCCTTACCACTGTAGTGAAGGTCATAGTCTCCTGCTGTGATCACGTTGGCCACACCATTCTCTTGTGGCTGGCAGGATAACACCACTTCATTGAGCAGTCGGCGCTGGGCAGGGTTGAGCGCAGCCGACGTTGAGCTTGGGCTCGTCACCACATTATTGACACAGATGCGCAGGTTCTTCACGACCTGCACCTGGTTGTTGGGGTCCCGGATGTGACCTAGAGAAGAAAAAGACAAGACCCTTAACCAGGACAATAAATCACTGTATTGCAGTCACATTGTCTGTAAGAGTCACAAAATGTGCTGTAGTTTGGAGCCTCATAACAAATACATATTAATATTTTGCTGTTAGCCTCTTTGTTGCTGCAGCTAATCTACACTCTCATTGAATAGATTTTATTTTTATTAAAACAGAAACTACATTTTACCACAATTTTTTGTTGTATTATTTCTGCTAGAATTAAAAATATCTGTTAACTGCTTTCATCCTTTTATTTACAAAGCTATAGTGTATCAAAAAGAGTACTGATAAGCAGGCTCAGTGTGTAGTGATGATATTAATAGTTGATCAACACAAAATGTACTGACAACAATTTGATAATCATTTAAGTGATTATCAAATCACTTAAATCACCTTGAGTTAGACTATTGTCTGGCTCCAGCTTCTCTAATGTGAGACTTTCCTCCTATTATGCTGTAATCTGAAAACGTCACAGTGGGTCCTGGGAAATTGTGATGCTTTTTGCTGTTTTCTGACATTTTATATACTAAACAATGAATTGATTAACAGAAATATTAAAAGGTATAATATGTAACTATTCCGCATTAAAATGTCTAAAAAAAAAAAAAAAACAGACCTATGTTATATATTTTGTTGAGTTGTGTACTTACATTATCCCAAATGTTTCCTACAATTTTCAAACCCAGAATAATCTGTAATTTTAATCAAGGTAATGGTCTGTTTCATTTGGTCACCTGTCAATGACCTCATACCCCTCCAGTGTTTCCCCTATAATAGTACAGGCCTGGCAGGCAGGCAGGCCAACGAGAACCCCCGCCAGGCCAAAAAATATTTTTTTTAAATGTCAAAAAAAACACCAAATATCCATTAATTCGCAAATCAATAGCTTTTGGGAGCCGTTGAGCAACGCTGTCTCGAAATGTGGGTTAATGTCCGTGTCGTTGCCTGGGTAACTACAGGTAGCGTGACTCCTTTTAAGGAATAGGGCAGAACGTAAGCGAGTGAGTGGTGCAAGTGGAGCAGAGGAAAAGGTTAGGTCGACACCCCACCTCCCCCTGCCATTGTGGCTATTTGCCACAATGGCATCTACCAAAGAGTATATGCATACAAGATAATACGTTGGCGTTGTGGTTGTTTCACAGAAACTTATAAATGGATTTTTATTCAGTTTTAAGCCACATTTTCATGATAAACTTTTTTGATCTTGGTCGTTTTTAACTATATCTTTTAACCACATGAAGGATTTAAGTCATCGGACGTCTGGATCTTCAGTTATCAGACAAGCTGGGCAAACGTTAGCAGCAGCTCGGCTAGCAGCCCCTCCCAGAAGTCTGGTGCTCACCAAACATCATCGCGGAGAAATATTGATTTTTTTTTACGTGAAACAGCTTTATTCAGTATTTTTACTGTTTTAATCTCTGAGTTTGAATCTCTGAGACCTCTGCGGATCATTCAGCTCCTGGTAAAAACCTGCTAAACATCTGGATCTTAAGTTCTCAGAGAAACAAGCTGAACAACCGTTAGCAGTAGTTCGGCTAGCAGCCCCTGCCGGATGTCCTGTGCCTGCTGAACAGTGTCAGAAAAACACTGATTTTTAAGGTGAAACTGTTTTATTCAGTGTTTTAATCACTGGTTAAGCACCAGGTCATGTGTCCTTGTGCAAGATACTGAACCCCAAATTGCTCCTAAAGGCAGTGCCAATGGTGTGTGTGTGTGTGAATGACTAGAAACTCCGCCTGATGAGCAGGTTGGCAACTTGCATAGCAGCCTCTGCTATCAGCGTATGAATGTGTGTGTGAATAGGTGAATGTGGCATGTAATGTAAAGCGCTTTGAGTGGTCGGAGGACTAGCTGGCTGATAAGTACCAATAAGTGGCAGTACAGAAATGTCAAACATATAAATACATAGTTTGTCCACCAGAGAGCACTGGTAAGTGTATTTTTACACTGTAAAATGTTCTGCTTACTACATATTTTGGCCACAATTCTTTTAAAACAAAATTCTATCCTTATTATGCATTTTGTTTAAAACAAGAGTATCAGCTGTTATCATTTTTGGATTTTTTTAAACTCAAATATCAATCTTGAAATTCCAGTATCAGTCAGCTCTTGCAGTAACATCAGTGTCTTCAATAACATCAATTTTCCCAACAGACTGACAATTCCAGGACATTTATTTTGTTGACTGGACCTTTTTCTGCAGTGTTTTCCCCATGTAGATCAAAAGCAGGCTGACAACATTTTTTTTTTTCAAACATTCAAGCCAGATAGGGGAAAACAAACATTGTGACTTATGCAATGTACATCCCCACTACACTGGCTAAATTTGTAAACGCATCTTTTTCTCTCAGTTTCAGTCCTATTTCCACAATGGTGTTTTCTTCTGCCCCCAGAACTGAGCTTTTCCAAAATTGAGACACACACTCCCAGATAAACACACTCCAAAGTGTGTAAGTCTTAAAACACTGGCTTGGTGTTTCAGTGTGTACGGAGTAAATGGAGCTTTTGCAAAACAGTGACATCAGCTGCTCAGTGAAGGTCTGCAGTATGAAGACAACTGCCTTAAGGGTGGGAGTCACGTGAGGTGACATGGTGAAAAAGGCATGCTAGACGCCAGAAAGGCTCCTTGTGTTTCACAGTTTTACTCAGTACAATCCTGTTTGACTGGATTTGATTGCTGGACACTGGTGCCACTGTCTCTTCAGCAAGAAGTTGACTGGAGCTGGAAAACAGAAGTATTATTATAAGACTAGTGGGACTGAAAGAAGGCACTGAAACGGAGGACACACACATATTCTTGGATAAGATTCTTGTTTACATACTGGATCTACTGAGTGATTGCTCAGTACCGGAGATAGAGTGAGTAAACCACATTCCAAGGCGGCTTCCAAACCTGACTTAGAAAATGTAGGATGCAGTGTTTTTATTCGTGAGACTAAAAGTCATGATAACTCTGCATAATCGGTTTCAATTATTTAAAAAAAACTATGTTTTGTAATTCCCCCAACTTTATGGAAGTGCAATACAATATTGTTGGGAGTGCCTCTTTAATTGTGGGTCAGGTGAACAGTAATTCAGCCACTACTTTGAGATGTCGATGAAATCTCTGTTTCACAATCTTTAAAAGGTTCCCACATATGATCAGTGGTAAAACCACTTTGCGCTGCTTGTGCCATTGTTTTCCTATTGGGATAGCGGTGTCACCTAACTAGGCAGAACCACTACCCTTGGCATCACGCACCACTTGATATGCCACAGACCACCATGCTCAAAGTTCAAATTATTTCAACTTTGACCTTGGTCGCCACTGAACTTTCAAAGTGTAACCAATGAGATAACAGTTCCCCAAACTCTACAACACAACTTCAAAAGCATACCACGATCTTGGAGGGAAAAGTAATGTGTGGCGAAATGTCATCAGTCAGATGGGGCTACCAGGTTTGTGAATAGGCATATAACTTTAACTATAAATATAACTAAATCTAATGCTAACATTAGTTTAGCTGTTTATATACATTGCTATGTATGCAGACACAGTGATGTGCCATGCTTTGTATCACAAGCATAGCTATATAAACTGTTGGTGACCAGAAAACATTAGCTTAGCAAGAGTGAATCCCATCATGTTGTTACGTAGAAATTCTGATTTGTTTTTGCAGAAGAAGAATGTAGGAAAAGATGGAAAAACTAAAGGTACAAGTAGAGGAAGGAAAGAAGGTTACAGAATGAAAAGAAGAGTGGTGCTGAAGGAAGAGAGAGAAAGAAATGGAAGTACAGCTCCATTTTGAGTTTCCTTGATCCCTATTTAAAAGATAGGCCAACCAGTGGGAAACAGGGAAGGAAGACTATGTGTACTACAACTGATGGCAGTGACCCAGACAACATCTTACTCCAGTGAACCAGAGACACAAGTCTCCCAACTGTGCCAGTTTCCCTCAGTCTCTGACCAGATACTGCAGAATGTTCAGTCTCCTCAAAACACCCCAGCTCAGCCCTCATATTTAGCATCCTCACTCCAGGCATTTCAAACCCCTCCTTTACATAAACAGGTTTTCCCCCACCTCTCCATGACACCCTACTAGAGCCCAAGGCTCTACAACCACCCATTCCTCCCAAGTAGCAACCCAGCAGGCAGGTCAGCCTCAAGCAGTGTATAATATCAAGCCATCCAAGAAACCTTCCTAGCCCCATGGCCCTAAAGGCAAAAAAAGCAAAAAGGGCATGTCCAAGTGCAGACAACTGTTTTGAAGAGAGCCTCATGGCTGTGCTAAATAAAGAACATGACCCAAAGGAATTATTCCTCTTGAGCCTCACCCCAATGTTGAGGGGGTGAAACCAAAATCGAACTGTTGACTGTATCACACAGAGCCCAGTTCACATCAGTCTGATATGTGAGCTATCCATTCGATCTAGGTACTGTGCACTTAAGTTCACCGAGTTCAGCAGCTCTTCAAGTTTGAGTTAAACTAGTTGTTATTGAATTGTTGGACACCTGAGTGGTGTTCCATCAACGCAGTTAAAGAAAGCTGCGCTTACTTGAAAAAGTCTGGCTAGAATTAACGTCAACTTTCACTTGAGGCTCAAACTGTTCCACTAATGCAGTTTAACTGTGTCTAGTCAACGCCAAGTCTAGCCAGACTGGAATAATGTTGAAGTGTGCGTGTGCACGGAGTACATAAGCAGCCCAGAACAGTCAATTGTCAAAAAGACAATACTATGTCGCAAAATGAAAAGAAAACTAGAGCGTTTTTTTTCTGCTACAATTAACAAGGTGAAGGAAATGACTTGGCACAAATTTGATGACAGATTAAATGTATCTATGTAGGTGGGCAGTGATAGCCTAAAGGTTAGAGGAACAAACTTATTACTAGAAGGATGATGGTTCAATCCCCGCATTCGGCTTGATAAGTCTGCATGGTGAAAGTGAAGAGCGATGCTTGTTCCCACTCATGGTTTTATCTTTATTTGTTAATAAATGAGCATTCAGATTAGAGACTGTGGTTATGTTATCACTAGGCTAGATAATATCAGATGTATATTTAAAATTATGGTGTAGGCAACTTAAGAGAACTTTCCAACATTATCATACTCTTTGACACATTTTCTCTTTCACAGGATGTCCATTTACAAGCATCACTGAAAGTTAAAAATTAACTGGAAACTGGAGGATATAAGTACAGTGGAAGCCACTTATAATGATCACGTTTGTCTGGGTCAAATATGCTTATAACCTTTTCTTTTTCTTTATTTGTCATACAGAATACCATCTAATTGACATATATTTATTAGCCTACATGAATATAAAGTTACAGAATTTTAATGACTGTTTCAAAATAAAGCTGTTTCAAATGCAGCGTGCACATGAAATTTACTTAACCCCCCCCCTTATTGTCATAAGTTTTGGGGAGACTACGTTTGTCATTGAGAGGAAATGATTTTCTGTCTCTGTCATGATTTCAGTGTTCACAGAGCAGCAGCCGCTTATCATGGGAGTAAGTACAAAAATAGATTTACGTGGTTTAAAATGTTTTTCCATATCTTGTCATGTATGAAGAGACCCAGAATGAATACTGTAGGTGGACTGCTTGATTTCTATAGGCAACTTATTTAAACAGCATAAATTTTGTTTATGTATGATTCTGTCTGTCTAAACAGCTGATCATTGTAACTGTGATCACTATAAGCAGTTACCACTGTATACACTTAAACACAGCAGAAGGACATGGTTTGGACTTTATTTAATTTCTTATTGTCTTCACTGCTTGAACAAAATGAGTGAATGAATAAATAAGTAACTTCAAAATAACGCTAGCATACTTTTATTTCTAAAATTATAAATGTAAGCTTTTAAATAAAAGGGTTGCAAGTGCGAAAAGACATTTGATGGAACCGTCTTTTGAGAGTCTGTTTCCGTCTGTCGGACATTCTTTGACATGCAGCTGAGTTAAGCTGGACAGTAAGCCTGCAACGGAGCAGGCTAGTTCTGCTGACTAAGTTACCATGGTTACTGAGCCTGGACTCATATAAGCCACAGTGATGAATGAAACTTAATCACTTAAATTAGCAAGGCTTATCGAAATGAACCAGGCTATCCAGTTAGCCAGCTTGATGGAACACCCCTCTGTTGAGTATTTGTCCTATAAACAAATGATGACAATGATGTTTTTATTTTGTTTTATTTTGTTCAATTTATGACAAAAAAAGTACTTTTGAATTAATGTTTGCTGAAAAGATTTTTTTCAATATCTTAGAGACTGTGTTTCAATTGAAAAAAAAAAAAAAACCTGTTCTAATGTTATATTTTGAAATTTTCTTGCTGCACACAAGTAAAATGTGGACATGTTTTGTTACAATAAAAAGTTATGAGTCCACTGAGGTCCTTGTGTACAGACTTTAGATATACTGTCATGATTTCTATAATACATATGCTACTGTGCATTTCATCTGCTTCTCTTTTTTTAGGCTCAGGCCCCAAATACAGTTACATCATATTAAATTGATAATTTTACCACAATCAAAAAGTAATGCAATCAAATGATAACTACAATACTGTAATTTGAAAAATTATTTAATCAGATGTAATCAGGACAAAACATGACATGAGAGAATAGCAAATCACAATAGCTTTTCAATAGAAATTAGTTGGATTGGCGTCCATAAAAATAACTGGGTTTTTTTTTAATTAATGAGAATTCTCAAAAAAGAGCAGATTTTTTTCATGAAAACTTTTCTCAGAATTCTGGGCAGATTTTTTTCTCATGTGAATGTATTACACTTAAATAAATATCAAATAGTTTTTCTCAACATCAGTAACATCAGCATTGTAGGTAAGTCAAATAAGTGTAGTGGAGTAAAGAGTATAAAGTGGCATCAAATGGAAAGTACAGTACTTGAGTAAATGCTTGAGTAAGTGCTTAGTTACTTTCAACCCACTGCATCCAAGAATATCAATTTGACATTTGAATTTCAGCATTAATGTATTTCAGCATTGCAATTGAAACTTAACAAAAGCTAAACTAATCCCAGATCCATGCTGGATCTCTCCTCTGGGAGAACAGTGCCTGGATGACAACGTGTTAGCCATCTATTGCACCGACACAGTTGGGGAAGTTCCATCTCTGCTGGAAGTCACTGGCAGTCTCCCTACCAATCTTCTTTTCTGGAAATGGGCATGTATTCCCCTACCAAGCTTTCCCAAATTTCTGTGGCAACAGCGGGGACAATTGTCGCCACTGTGGAAACTGACACGGTGGCTGGAGGCAATGCTGGAGTAGGGGTCCTGAGTAGCAAGGTACCTGCTTGGAGCACAAAGAAAGATCATAGCCTACATTAAAAGGGCAATACAAACCATCTTGGACAATGTTCAAGTTCAAGTTCAAGACTTGTTGAGATTTGTTCAGGTACAGGTACAATTTTTGAGTGGATCTCTCAGTCAAGTAATAAAAATACAATAAAAGATATGCATAATAATAAAAGCAAAAAAAGTAATAATAGAAGATGCACATAATAAAAAGTATAAAGTGAGTGCGGGGTAGGGGTGGGGGGGATGCTGTCAGGCTGTTATCCTAGTGTCAGAGGAGTTTAGACTGGGGGCAGGGTACTTCAAACAAATGTAAAAATTCAAACATGTTCATTAGAATAGAATAATTGTGTAATAAGCTATGCAAGGAGCTAGATATGTGAAATGTGTCAATATAGCATACAAGTTAATTAAAAGCAAACAATATTAGGATATACAACTTTATCATTGATGCAGTGGTAAAATAAATGTGGGGCCAACTATTAACTCCCCAGTCAATGATCGCAGTGACACTAATAATTACAAATTATCAACTTGCAACAATGATACTTAATATAATCGATACAATTAATTTCAAAGACAAAAACAAAGACTGCTGTGTGGTTATAAGCTAACGTTATGTATTTTAATTGTCAAATAAATAAATTATAATTCATTCATTCATCATCTTAAAGAGGTAGATACTCAATTCCACAAATAAAAAGGTGGGTAAACAGAGTTTTAGCAGGACACTAACAGCTGTCAATAACAGCTGATCAGCTACCCAAACAATAGCCTACCTTAGACAGATGGCCAAGCGTTCGTCTGGAGAGATGGGACGGTGGAATCCAATGTCCATTTTGCTGATGAGAGGTTTAATCTTCTCCAGGAGGACATCAAATTGGTTCTTGTCCAAAGTGTGATTGGAACCTCTTGTTGTGGATCTTAAGCTCTCTGACCAAGTTGAATTCTCCTTTTGCATAGCGAGACAACTACATTTCATGCACTCAAACTCTTCTTGATCTGTTTTTTTCGTCACCGTCTGACCTGAATGGCACTTGCCAGAGCCTTCTTTTGAAAAAAAAAAAAAAAAAAACCTCAAATACATTGTACACAAAACAGTCCGCAGTGTTCTTCAGATACCCCGGTAGCATCCTTGTTGCCTAGAAAGAGCTACTTTGCAGACTTTTTGATGACGTAAGCCTATGCTGTGTACCAAGTGTCTGACATTCGGCGCCATATCTCGTGGCAAGCAAAGAGCAAATTTCATCTGACAGAATACAATAAATACATATTAATCACTCTATCTGTGCTGTGTGATCAGCTATACCAACATCTAAAGTGAGTGATCTCGAGAGGATTAGTGGAGGCAAAAGGTTATCTTCACTGGTGTAAATATAGGCAGTGCAGCCAGGGCAACTGCGCTGGAGCCCGTGGCCTGATGGGGCCCGACCCCTCCACTCAAATACAGGTGGTGTGGGCCCCTACCATTAACATGTAAGATGAAGTCAGTTTCAATGCATGCACCATTACTTTGTAGCAGTGTAACGGAACGTGACTGATCTGTGATTCATACAGATCACCCCCCACAGTTCAGCACACATGTGAACCACGGATTAATTGCAAAATTTAATGTCTCATTTAAGACAAAGTAAAAAAACTGCTGTAAGTACAAGTCATGGACAGACAGCAAGAACTACAGCAGCATACCTCCAATAAAGGTTAGCTTGTGTCTGTCATGGTTGTTATCACATTTCCAAGTTTGTAACTATAAAACTGCAATCACAAGTTCTGATGTCTGTATGTTAGCATTTTATGTATATTTGGCAATTAATTTACTATGAACAAATGAACTGTGCAAGTTAATTAAATACTTTGTGGACATTGCTTTTTTACTTTATCATATGCAGTGATTGCTAGGAAATACTATGTATTCTAGCATCAATTTCATCATGTGACACTTTTTTTTGCATTTGACCGGGAAACATCATTTCTAGCTAACTAAAAGTTTAGCAAGCAGCACAGAGCCAAAAATGACTTTACAACACAAAAGCATATTTCAGAGGAGAAAGGAGAAAAATGCACTGGAGGATAACATTGTTACACTAACAAAATTGGAAGGCTTTTTAATAAATAGTTGTCCACTGGTGAACATTCCTGTTATACCTGGTCCCAGTAGCATTAGCATGGCAGCGTGCACTAGCAGAAGTTCATTGCCATCAGAGCTCCTGGTGACAGTCTCTCCCAACTTACAAAGATGCTTACAGTGGATCACTATTCAGTCATATGTACATTCAGTGCTCTGGTCTGCTATTGTTCATGACATTACCTGTCACTTTCTTTTTCAAAGTTAAAACAATTGTAAGAGAAAAGAGACTGAGTGGACCAGCTAGCCTGTCAGTTTTGGAACACCAGAGCCAGCAAGTTGGATTTAAAGGTCATTGTTAAGGATTCTGGACAGCACAGGTTGTCATTTGAGCCACTTGGTGATTAAATCAAAGTTTTGATCACTATGCCACTGTGAACCAGCAACCATAGAAAAAACATTAAGTCTTATTCACAGTATTTACTTTTTATAATGGTTATTTTTCATGTCTGTTGTGTGTAAAAGCCTGACCTGATTACAAAATCAAAGAGCTGTCTCTAATATTTTACATGTGTTTTTGCATGATTGTGCGTACATCTCGCAGTGAATAGGGCCCATAAAAAAATCTTGTACTGGAACCCGTCATTACTACCTCACACCACTGGTTATCTTCTTAATCAGCCAAAACATGCTGTAAAATAAGAACTTTTCACATCTGTACACAATGAGAAACCCAGCCTTAATGCATGATATTCTTGTATAGATGGATGGCACACATTCACCCTTTTAAAAAAACAGACAAATGAACACTGTTTTGCCTTTTAGCAAACACGCAACCCAGCAAGACCAATATATGAATCACTGTTGTTCACACAGTACTACACAGCATTTTTTTTCATCTGTATTATCTGTCAAAGGTTTTTCTACAAAAATATTAAAAATGGACACTGATGTCAGCTGTTCTTTTTGTGAATTGTGCCTTGAAGATTTGTGTCAATTGTTTTGGTCATGTCCCCAATCTCACAGGGGTCCACAAGATGTCAGTATGTTTATAACTCAATAATTCCTGTGCTAAAGATAATTAGTTTTTGCATTATTAATTGTATTCTATAGTTGGCAAAAACACATTATTTATAATTAAGTTAATAACCTTTACAATCACAAGCCATCCTTTCAGTCTTTGAAATGATTACAAGCAGTACATTTTGTTCTTGCAAAACGTACTGCTTGTATTAACAAGAAAGCTTGTAAAATGTTAAAGTTAAGTACTTTATAATCTTGTCCTAATGTCATTGTAATATATGATTTCTGTCTGAAAATCCCTGGCTATGATTGTTATTACATGTTTAATAAAGTTTTAAAAAAGGGCTGTTAACAGCTCAAACCCAGAGCCAACAATGTGCAACAGTACAATGTATTCTGCTTCCATCAGACCTGCTGAGTTTGGATTTCTGATTGTCTGTACTGAGCTCATCAGAATACAATTGTTTGATCATTCAACATAAATAAAAATTAGATTTTTGCTTTAAAAATCAGTCATTTGTAACCCACAATTAATAATTGCTGAACAAAATTCGTGCCACCTATGCTGCAATTTTATGCTATGCAGGCAGCTGCTTTGGAATACTAGTGGCACCTTTTATGCTCCAGTTCAAGCAGAAGATAACGTGCCCTGAGTGATTCTGGAGGTTCTGGGATAACTCTCAAATGTCAGAATTAAACGGATAGTTAATGGACACCGGTTAAACCTGAGCTCGCACTGAACAATGGAAAGTCATTCTCCAGTCCTTGTGGACTTAATCATGACTCGGACAGGACTTGGTGTGTCTTGGCTGTAGCTCTGCTGGAGTTAGTCCGGGCAGAATATGCATGATTCACAGTGACTCTCTCCATTATCGTTATGTTGACAACAGTTTATGACACTGCTTGCACCTTAGTCTCACTTGGCTATCAGGTTAGCCTTCATGTGTGGACTGCTCTAAAGCCCATTAGCCAATTAGCTTGCTTAACTTACCGCTTCATCTATTTGTTGCTAGGTCTGATAATCCAACACTAACAGAATTGTTTACTGGCTGACTGAACGTAGTCGAAAAGAGCAGCTCTGAATGGTAAGGTGTCACTCGGCCCTCTCAGATGTCCAGCTTGGACCTCGTATGCCCGTCCTGTCAATACACAGCTGCTTAGTCACAATCCGGTCTGCTAGCCGTCTGTTAGCGCGAAGCTGGTGTCCAGTGTACCCCGCTCAGGCTAACGAGCTAGCTACCTCACTAAAGCTCAGTTGGCGACAGATTTCAGACTGACAGTCGATGGACATGGTGGCTTCTAAATAGTTGCTCTTACCATCGGACGTTAGTCTGCAGAAAGGCCGCAGCAGTTCAGCAAAATTCAGGTTGTTCTTGCGAGTCACTCTCTCCGCTTCTTCGCTGCATAAGACGGCCACCAGCGGGACGAACGAATCCTGGACGAACTCCAGCACAGACTGAACACATTGGGCCATGTCGGACCAGCGTCAAAAGCAAGTAACAAAGTGAAACGGGTCAACTGTCTTATAGTTTAAGAAAGCCTGATTGTTTCATTGCTTAAGACAACTCATCCTCTACTAGCAGACAACTGCCATGTTGAATTCGCCAACCGACTTCCTGTGTAAGTGAAATGGTCAGGTGATGCATGACGCCGTGCTGGACGATTACAACATTTATAAAATATTTTATTTTTTTCTACGGTCTGAAAAATGTATGATGCACAACCGAGATGCATTGTCAATTAACAAAATTCTCTCTTCTCTCTCAGAGCGGACGACAGATGGAATACAAAAGTGTTGTGTCGAAGTCTATTCCAACCTTAAATAATGTTCCCCTCCTGTTACAATTGTGTATTCCGTGGCACCACCTCCGCGGTTGGGGTTAGGATTTATGGTTAGACGTAGCAGAGGTAACTGGTCGGGGTTAAAGTAAATTTGCGGCCAGGTTAAACGCCTCAGAAGACAACTGGTTGGGATTAGTGAGAAGGTTGGGTGTATAGTGCCACGGATGCAAGTTAGGGTAAGGGGGAACAAACATCAACAGAACAAGAAGCAAACAGTTGGGTTTGGAATCTCCCACTGGCCGCGCAGAGGGAAGAAGAGAAGTTGACGAGAAAGTAGACGGCTTGGAGATTGGTCCTTGGTGTTCTAGGTATTAATGGAGGGGCCTAATGGCATGTCAGATGTACCTTTGTAAATATACTTTTCCATCCTCCTGACTCTGTTTTATGGACATGAACTGTTCAAAAGTCTGCAGTACCCTGGAGGTCAAACTATATATGGAGTCTTGGTGCAGCTTTATCTGTTTCTCTCCTCTTTTCTAATTTACATGAAATACTTAATTAGCTTTATTTGTGTACACAGTTCAGGCCTTAGGCAGAAGATAGTGACATGTAAGCTTTATAACTGGTGAGAAAACCATGTTGGGACAAATGTATAGCATATGTGTGTTTGTGTAATGTGTATTTGTACATTTTAATCTGCTAGATTGTTAAAGATTTGTAAAAAAGCAATGTGTTGTAAGTATGGTTAAGAGAAAGTGGGGTTTAAGGCATTTTAGATCATGAAAACCTGGCTGCAGACAAGATGGCAGAAGCCACATGACATCAACAACCAGGACCGGACTGCTCATCTCTTTCTCTTACTTAAACCAAATATGGTAAATTTGACATTTGGAGTCTTGGGTTACATTTGGAAAATTTGTATAATTTGTGCAACAGCCTTGTTTAATTTTTAGTGTGTAAGAATTGTGTTTAGAAGTATTCAAAATTAATATGCAGCTAATCATTGTGTTTCAATGATAAGATCATTATACACCGTGTAACTCAAACAATGATACTGCTTTACTGTTATTACTTGAAGTATATTGGTGGCAAAAATTGAGAATCCAAGTAGCCTTTGTACACAGTATTATGAGTTATTAGGTTATTTCTGATTTGTGCCTATTGTGCCTATCCATGATTTTTGTATCTTACTGTCAAGACGTAAACCAAAAACAAATATTAGTATTGTATGTATATCAAAGTCTAATCTGAAAATAATCTGAAAGTCTGCTATTTTATTCATCTGTGCCATAGAGAACACATCAATGAGCTATACTGTTGCACTGGGTGTGTTCCTTCACTACTATGAAGACACCCTGTAGTGTATTTTGACTCAATCCAACACACACCATCCTGCTGCCAGAAATACTCACTAGAGCATCAAATGAGATGTGCTTGGCCCAAGACAGGAAGGCTCTGCAGTGGGTGATTAAAACTACCCAGAACATCATCAGTGCGAATCTACCCAGTGTCAGTGATATCAGTGAGGTGAGGTGCCTGCACAGAGCCCAAAGGAGCCCCCCCCCCCCCCCAGCCACAGCCTGTCCACCCTGCTGCTCTCTAGCAAAAGATACAGTCGTACCACCAGACTACAGAGTAGTTTCTGTCCTCAGCTAAGGCTCCTCCATTCATCCTCTGCACTTCAATATAAAAAATAGTATTATTTTTATGACTTGTTATTCCATTTATATAATTGTTTTTTGTGAGTAGCATAAAGGGATTACAAACTACATATCGTTATACACCCTTGTGTTGTCAAATGATAATAAATTAATCTTGAATCTTGAAATGTGGATTCATCCACCGCTGAAAATAGTCCCTATATGCATTATTTTCTCGTTTGAGCAACATTTGCTTAAATCTACAGTGACCAGCTGTTTAAGGACATTTCTGAGCCTTTTTTTTTTTTTAAAAAAAAAAGCAGAAACAATGTATATGTGAGGAGTTTATAAAGATTTGTCTTCAGTAGGAACCAAGGGACTATGACCTGAGAACCTCACACACGGTAGAGGTCAGAAAGTATTTTTGAGATGCACTAACACATGTCGGTTTGGGTCGTTTCATAGGATCTGTTGATAATAAGAAAAACAGAGTAAACACAGGCCTAAACTGGGTTAAGACCACCAGATTTGAACAGCCCTCATTACTGAGGGACATATTGCTTATAGCTAATTATCTAAGTTATGCATTCAATTATTTTGTGTTTCATTATATTGTGTTAGCTAGTACAATTGCTTGTCATTGTTGTTACTGATTTAAAATTGCAGCAAAACATAGAATGCAATAGTTGGCCAATGAATAGGATAAATAGGCAAAAGTCTGTGTGTACCTGAATACACCCTCGACTATGCAAAGTTTTCACCAAGCTTGATGTGCCTTTATAAAACATGGCTCAGAATCAGACATCATACAGAACAAAAAAGCATTGTTATGCAGCACATTAGCATGAATTGAATACATAACATGCTGCTTTCACTGGAAACAGGAATGACTGTCCATCCCCTGCTCAGTTTAAACACTCAGCATCATTAACAACATGTAAGTAATGTTCTGTTCCAGTCACATGTTGACACAGATGTATTGTACTCCTTGAAGTCAGAGCCTTTCTATCTTTACATTGTTTTCATCTCTGCTTTACACTTTAATTTAATATCAGCAGCACTGTAGAAACGTTGCACACAATGCAGCCAGTACTGTCTGGCACATATCGTGACTCAAGAGTAATAAAGTACTGATCATTTCATTAGTCAGATGGATTAAAAATCTAGTTTAACATTCAAAACAAAAGAAACATTCAACACTGCAGAGAGACTGCTTAATGTTTTCCAGGTATAAAAGGCATGTTATGTGTATATCCTGCCACATGTTACACAGAAAGAGACCAGGGATGGGGGTTGTGGTGGGTGGATGGTGGTGGTGTGTGTGGGGGGTATGGATGTTATTTGATGTTGCGTAATATGCGGCGAGTGTGACTGGTTTTCATGGCAGTGAGAGCAGCCTCCAGTGTGGCGATGAGGTGCAGGAGTGTGCTGGGGTCTGTCTGAAGCACCCTGCTGTTGTGGTCAGTGCAGCTGCCACAACCTCTCATCAGAAGCAGCCGCAGTGTCAGCATGGGAATGGCCTGCTGACGGACTGAACGACTCGCCAACTGGCAGGACAGAGTGAAGGAAATCACAGTGAGAGTGATAGAGAAACAAAGGGAAGAAAATAAGTTAAAATCTGAATATTGCTAAACTGAACCTTTATAGCTGTAAGTGGTGAAAACACAAAACCAGTCTACGTAGTTTTCTCCGTGTATTCTGACTTAGTTAATTAGTTAATTATTCATTATTATTAATTAGTTAATTAGTGTACTCTGACTTCCTCCTTTCCAAATTTCATACTCGCAGGTTCACAAAGTCTGCTGGTGGAAAGTGACTCACTGGTCTGATCTTAGTAATTGACTGACTTAAAAACTACTAAATTAACAAACACAATGACACAAAAAGACGACACCTAACAGAATATAACAGTAAACATGTTCACTTATCTATTACATTATCCATTTGAATATACAGCAGTTGAATAATAATCAATAATGATTATTAATAATAATACAAGACAGGCTCTGTTTTTTTTTCAAGTCTGTCTTAAAACAATGTTGACTTGTCAATATGTATGCATATTTAAAAATACATTCCAAAGTTGATATGAAGCTAATATGAGGCTTCAGCAGTCTGAGTGAGCTAAAACTAGTACTAACCAAGTTGTGGTGGAGGACACATTCTAGTAGTTGGTTGTAGATTTACTCATGTTACAGAATAAAGCACATAACATGTATTTATTTATACTTGTCCCCTCACCAAATGTTGTCAGTTTAGCCGGTGATGTTGCGACCGTGTTGTTCATTCGTTTTCCTCACAGCTTCTCTTCTACTGATCCTCACAAGCAGTTTGTTTATGTCCTTTTTGACAATAAGTTAGTCACAACTCGGTCCAGATCAAAGGAAGTCTCTTGAGTGCATTTGCTTCTTGTTTCTTTCAGAACCCAGCAGACACAGACAATCTAAACTATATATTGTACCATATCATGTTTTTTTTTGCTTTGTACTGTTTGTTGTTGTGCTGTTGTATGTTTTGATTGTGGGGGACTACAGATGTAAATTAGCTTCCAGCTAACTCCAGTGCAGTGCATCTTTAATGTTTAAAACTGCACACTGTCCCAATCAATAAATCAAATCAATCAATATTCAGTGTTTCCTCTATAATAGTACAGGCCTGGCAGGCCGCCAGGCCAACGAGTACCCCTGCCAAGCCAAAAAATATTTTTTTTAAATGCCAAAAATAACGCCTAATATTTATTCGGAAATCAATTTCATTTGGGAGCCTCTGAGCAGCGCTGTTTCAAAACGTGAGTCAACGTCTATGTCGTTGCCTGGGAAACTGCAGGTAGCATAACTCCTTTTTATGAATAGGGCAGTACTTGAGCGAGTGAGTGGTTAAGCCATGGATGTATAATAACAGCCGCCACTCAGCCTTGCAGCCAATTTTTCCCAGTGGCCACTTGCGCTATTGCAGTGAATATTCTATGGGGAAAGGATTTTCCCCATAGACCACCATTGTAAAAGAGACGCCTGTAAAACTGTTGACAGGACCCCCCGAATTATGACTCTATTATGAACTTTTGATCCATGGAGGTTTTATGTTTGTAAAACTTTCCTCAAGCCGAGAAAAGCGATTTAAAAATCCGTGACGTCGTCACAATGTAAAATCTATGGGCCAAGTGGGAGCTCGTGGACAGGACCAGCGGGGGAAACACTACTGCGCATATTCAGTGGGCCGCACAACGCAGAAGCAAACCTGGAAGCTAAAAACATTTTTTGGTGTATGCGCCAGGTGAGCAATTCCTAAAGGACTGAATGGGCTCAATTTTTAGTCCAGTATCCAGCTCTTATAATACATTCATGGGTTAAGCGAGAGAGCGAGCACCAGAAAAGTGACGGTGAATGTGAGCAGAGCAGTGGAAAAGTTTATCAGTAAGGCCGTATTCAGACCAAATCAGGCGGTGTGGTGTTCAGCTGCAGGGTCGAGCAGAGGTGTGGGCGTGTTTATTTGTCCTCCAGAACATAACTGCTGTGAAACAATCAGAAAATAACATTTTTTGATCTGATTGACCGGCATTCTCGCTACCAGTGCTCCCTCTCTTCATTCACTCTCTAGCTCGCTCTACCACTGCTTCTCTCTCTCTCTCTCTCTCTCTCTCTCTCTATCTGGTGCTCTCTCTCTCGCCTTTTTTACAGTACAGACTACAGTTTGTCAGTTAATAAATGCTGCAGCTTGAGGGTTAGCTCCGAGGTTAGCAACAATGGGTTAGCCTAACCTGACAATGCTAAACAGAGAAATAGAGAGCGGAGAAATGTGTGGCTGCTAATCACCCCCCTTCTGATTGTTTCACCTACTTGGGAATTAAGGTTGTCCCTTATATAGATAATACAGCACAAACTAATTATGACCCAGTGTTAGAGCAGGCTACCAAACTCTTTTTCAAGTTAATTCAGTATAAATGGCTGATGTGAACATATGTTACACCTGTCAAAATTCACAAATTTGACAGTAGTGCTTGTACTTGTACTGAATGTAATGATGTCAAAGGAACACTTCTTCATTGCTTATGGAAATGTAAGTTGATAAGGACTGGTTTTCTGTTGGTTTCAGTTCAGCTCCCCTTTGAACCCAGAGTATTTACCATGAATTTATACCCAAAGGTTCTAAATATAAAAAGGGCCTGTATGTGCTCATCAACATGTGTCTTTTTCAAGCAAAGAGGCTGAGCTTAGCCCTTAACTGGAAAAGTAGAAGTAATGATAAGTGGATTAAGGAGATGGTGTCTTGTATGGCATTAGAAAAAATGACATATACAGTGCTGCTTGAAAGTTTATGAACCCTTTAGAATTTTTTCTACTTCTACATAAATATGACATAAAACATGATCAGATTTTTACACAAGTCCTAAAACTAGATAAAGGGAACCAAATTAAACAAATGAAACAAAAACATTAAACTTATTCCTTTATTTATTGAGGAAATTTATCCAATCTTACACATTTGTGTGAGGCGAAAGTATGTGAACCCTTCCTTTCGGTAAGTGGTGTGACCCCCTTTCGCAGCAACAGCTTCAACTAAATGTTTCTGGTAAATGTTTATCAGGCCTGCAGATTGGCTTGGAGGAATTTTAGCCCATTCATCCTGGTCCAGAGGCAGCAAAGCAGGCCCAAACTATGATACTGCCACCATAGATGGTATAAGGTTCTTATGCTGGAATGCAATGTTTGCATTTCCTTTTGCGTTTCTCATTAAAGCCAGAAAGTTTGATTTTGGTCTCATCCGTCCACAGAAA